>NC_092338.1:93660000-93960000 GCF_046630445.1 Rutidosis leptorrhynchoides | reverse complement strand
GAGGCGTGGACAAGATTTGGAAAGTTATTAAGAGGATGTCCGCAACATGGTTTAGACACCTGTCAAATAGTACAAATATTCTACCATGGATGCGACATCACTACAAGGAAAGACATCGACATAGCAGCTGGTTGTTCTATTATGAAGAAAATCGAAACTGATGCTTACAAAATTATTGATAACACTGCTTCCCACTCACATGAGTGGCACAAAGAAAAAGATATCGTTAGATCATCTAAAGCCGCTAGAGCCGATTCTAGCCATGACTTAGATTCCATTTCTGCAAAGATAGATGCTGTCGAGAGACGAATGGAAAAGATGACTAAAGATATCCACTCAATACGAATTAGTTGTGAGCAGTGTGGAGGACCACATTTGACAAAAGATTGTCTCAGTATTGAATTAACAATGGAACAAAGAGAGAATATTTCATACATAAACTAAAGGCCTGGAAATAATTATCAACTGCCAAGACCGATTTACAATCAAAACCAGAACTATAACCGAAATATTCCATACAACAACCAACAAGGTCCTAGCAATCAACAAGTATCCAATAATACTTACAATCAGCAAAGACCTAATTTTCAAAACAAACCACCACAAACCGATGATAAAAAGCCGAATTTAGAAGATATGATGACGAAGCTAGTTGAAACTCAAACGCAGTTTTTCACATCTCAAAAACAAACCAATGAACAAAATGCTCAAGCATTTAGAAATCAGCAAGCTTCTATTCAAAATTTGGAACAAGAAGTAAGTAACCTAGCAAGGTTAATAGGTGAAAGAAAACCGGGAAGTTTACCTAGTGATACAAATGCTAACCCCCATAATGAAACAGCTAAAGCCATTACCAGAAGAAGTGGTACAACACTTAAACCACCTGAAATACCTGTAACTTCTGATGAAGCTATTCCTACTCCACAAGAACCACAACCTGATCAAGATAAGGAAAAAGAACCGGTAGTTGAAAAGGTTAATGAAGATAACACAGCTAAGGATAAACCTTATGTTAAACCATACCAACCACCACTTCCTTACCCGAGTAAAATGAAGAAAGAGAAACTTGAAGCCGAGCAATCCAAATTCTTGGATATTTTTAAATAGATAAATGTAAATCTTCCTTTCATTGATGTGATTTCAGGAATGCCTAGATATGCTAAATTTCTGAAAGATCTAATCTCGAATAGAAAGAAAATGGAAGAACTCTCGGCCGTTACTATGAATGCTAATTGTTCAGCAGTGCTGTTGAATAAGATACCAGAAAAATTATCTGATCCAGGAAGTTTCACAATTCCATGTTTTCTGGGTAGTCTTAGTTCAATAGAAGCATTGGCAGACTTAGGTGCTAGTATAAATTTAATGCCGGATTCACTATACGCTAAACTAGACCTTGGAGAATTGAAACCAACAAGAATAAGCATACAACTAGCCGATCGATCAATAAAATATCCTAGAGGGATAATGGAGAACATGCCAGTTAAAGTTGGTACTTTAGTATTTCCAGTAGATTTTGTTGTTCTGGACATGGAAGAAGATTCTCAAGTTCCTCTCATATTAGGAAGACCATTCTTAAACACGGCTAAAGCAATGATAGACGTGTTTGGTAAGAAACTGACACTAAGTATAGAGGACGAGAGTGTTACCTTTTCAGTTGATAGAGCAATGCAACAACCGCAATCTGCAGATGATACATGTTATTATATTCAAACTATAGATTCACATGCAGAATTGTTAGAAGAATTTCCAGAATTACAAGGAACAGGAGAATGTTCTTTAAGAGAAGGTAATGAACCAATTGATGAAGCTGAAATGTTAGCTACACTAATAGCAAATGGATATGAACCAACAACAGAAGAAAACCAAATGCTAAAAGAAGAAGACAGATATCGATATAAATCATCGATAGAAGAACCACCGATATTAGAATTAAAGCCACTTCCAAACCATTTGGAATACGCTTATTTATATGTTGAATCTGAATTACCTGTAATAATATCGTCTTCTCTTACTGAAAATGAGAAATCACAACTCGTTTCTGTGTTGAAAGCTCATAAACCAGCCATTGCATGGAAGATTCATGATATTAAAGGAATAAGTCCTTCGTATTGCACACATAAAATACTTATGGAAGAAGGTCATAAAACGTATATGCAACGCCAACGAAGACTAAATCCTAATATGCAAGATGTAGTTAAAAAAGAAATTATTAAACTGCTAGATGCAGGTCTAATTTATCCAATTTCTGATAGTCCATGGGTAAGCCCAGTTCAATGCGTGCCTAAAAAGGGTGGCATAACTGTCATTACAAATGAGAAAAATGAGCTTATTCCTACTAGAACTGTAACAGGATGGCGTGTATGTATTGATTATAGAAAATTAAATGACGCCACCAGAAAAGATCACTTTGCCTTACCTTTTATTGATCAAATGTTGGAAAGATTAGCCGGAAATAGTTACTATTGTTTTCTTGATGGTTTTTCCGGATATTTTCAAATTCCAATAGCACCCGAAGATCAAGAGAAAACCACGTTCACGTGCCCTTATGGTACTTTTGCTTACAAACGCATGCCATTTGGACTTTGCAACGCCCCTGCAACCTTTCAAAGGTGCATGATGGTGATTTTTCACGACATGATAGAAGAATGCATGGAAGTTTTCATGGATGACTTTTCAGTCTTCGGTGATACATTTGAATCATGTCTAGTTAATCTTGAACGAATGCTGATTAGATGCGAACAATCAAATCTAGTTCTTAATTGGGAGAAATGCCATTTCATGGTTAAAGAAGGCATCGTTCTTGGACATAAAATTTCAAAAGAAGGAATTGAAGTGGATAGAGCTAAAGTAGATGTAATTGCTAAACTTCCACATCCCACCAATGTTAGAGGAGTTAGGAGTTTTCTAGGGCATGCCGGTTTTTACCGACGTTTCATAAAAGATTTTTCTAAAATTGCCACTCCTATGAATAAACTCCTAGAAAAAGATGCTCCATTCATATTTTCAGATGAATGCATCAAATTTTTTAATATTCTTAAAGAGAAACTCACTAATGCGCCAATCATGATAACACCAAATTGGAATCTACCGTTTGAACTAATGTGCGATGCAAGTGATTTTGCAATGGGAGCCGTTTTAGGACAAAGGATCACAAACGAACTATACAACTACTGAAATAGAACTCCTTGCTATTGTCTTCGCTTTTAACAAATTTCGTTCATATCTCGTTCTAGCAAAAACGGTGGTCTATACCGACCATTCTGCTCTTAGATACCTATTTTCGAAACAAGATGCCAAACCAAGATTAATCCGTTGGATCTTACTCTTACAAGAGTTCGATATTGAAATCCGAGATAAAAAAGGAGCAGAAAATCTCGCCGCTGATCATCTTTCTCGTCTTGAAAATCCCGAATTAGAAGTTCTAAATGAATCGGCCATACAAGACAACTTTCCTGATGAATATCTATTGAAGATAGATTATAATGAAATACCATGGTTTGCAGACTATGCAAACAACTTAGTATGTGGATTCCTTGAAAAAGGATTATCGTACCAAAAACGAAAGAAATTCTTCAGTGATATAAAACACTATTTTTGGGAAGATCCACATCTGTTTAAAAGTTGTCCCAATGGAATAATACGCCGATGTGTATTCGGAGATGAAGCAAGTAAAATTTTAAACCATTGTCACACAGGACCAACAGGAGGGCACTATGGGCCTCAACTAACAGCAAAAAAAGTTTATGATGCTGGATTCTATTGGCCTACAATTTACAAAGACGCACACCTTCTTTGCAAATCCTGTGATGCTTGTCAAAGGGCCGGAAAAATAAGTCAACGTGATGAAATGCCACAAAATGTCATTCAAGTAAGTGAAGTATTTGACATTTGGGGTATTGACTTTATGGGTCCATTTCCAAAATCTCATAATAATCTTTATATTCTCGTAGCCATTGATTATGTATCTAAATGGGCGGAAGCACAAGTGAAATGTCCCGTTCTTATTGATTAAAAACGTTCCATATTAATTGATTTTGTTGCGAGGTTTTGACCTCTATATGAGACATTTTTCAAAGACTGCATTCATTTTTAAAACAAACCATAACCTTTATTTCATAAATAAAGGTTTAAAAAGCTTTACGTAGATTATCAAATAATGATAATCTAAAATATCCTGTTTACACACGACTATTACATAATGGTTTACAATACAAATATGTTACATCGAAATCAGTTTCTTGAATGCAGTTTTTACACAATATCATACAAACATGGACTCCAAATCTTGTCCTTATTTTAGTATGCAACAGCGGAAGCTCTTAGTATTCACCTAAGAATAAACATGCTTTAAACGTCAATAAAAATGTTGGTGAGTTATAGGTTTAACCTATATATATCAAATCGTAACAATAGACCACAAGATTTCATATTTCAATACACATCCCATACATAGAGATAAAAATCATTCATATGGTGAACACCTGGTAACCGACATTAACAAGATGCATATATAAGAATATCCCCATCATTCCGGGACACCCTTCGGATATGATATAAATTTTGAAGTACTAAAACATCCGTACTTTAGATGGGGTTTGTTAGGCCCAATAGATCTATCTTTAGGATTCGCGTCAATTAGGGTGTCTGTTCCCTAATTATTAGATTACCAGACTTAATAAAAAGGGGCATATTCGATTTCGATAATTCAACCATAGAATGTAGTTTCACGTACTTGTGTCTATTTTGTAAATCATTTATAAAACCTGCATGTATTCTCATCCCAAAAATATTAGATTTTAAAAGTGGGACTATAACTCACTTTCACAGATTTTTACTTCGTCGGGAAGTAAGACTTGGCCACTGGTTGATTCACGAACCTATAACAATATATACATATATATCAAAGTATGTTCAAAATATATTTACAACACTTTTAATATATTTTGATGTTTTAAGTTTATTAAGTCAGCTGTCCTCGTTAGTAACCTACAACTAGTTGTTCACAGTTAGATGTACAGAAATAAATCGATAAATATTATCTTGAATCAATCCACGACCTAGTGTATACGTATCTCAGTATTGATCACAACTCAAACTATATATATTTTGGAATCAACCTCAACCCTGTATAGCTAACTCCAACATTCACATATAGAGTGTCTATGGTTGTTCCGAAATATATATAGATGTGTCGACATGATAGGTCAAAACATTGTATACGTGTCTATGGTATCTCAAGATTACATAATATACAATACAAGTTGATTAAGTTATGGTTGGAATAGATTTGTTACCAATTTTCACGTAGCTAAAATGAGAAAAATTATCCAATCTTGTTTTACCCATAACTTCTTCATTTTAAATCCATTTTGAGTGAATCAAATTGCTATGGTTTCATATTGAACTATATTTTATGAATCTAAATATAAAAAGTATAGGTTTATAGTCAGAAAAATAAGTTACAAGTCGTTTTTGTAAAGGTAGTCATTTCAGTCGAAAGAACGACGTCTAGATGACCATTTTAGAAAACATACTTCCACTTTGAGTTTAACCATAATTTTTGGATATAGTTTCATTTTCATAATAAAAATTATTTTCCCAGAATAACAAATTTTAAATCAAAGTTTATCATAGTTTTTAATTAACTAACCCAAAACAGCCCGCGGTGTTACTACGACGGCGTAGATCCGGTTTTACGGTGTTTTTCGTGTTTCCAGGTTTTAAATCATTAAGTTAGCATATCATATAGATATAGAACATGTGTTTAGTTGATTTTAAAAGTCAAGTTAGAAGGATTAACTTTTATTTGCGAACAAGTTTAGAATTAACTAAACTATGTTCTAGTGATTACAAGTTTAAACCTTCGAATAAGATAGCTTTATATGTATGAATCGAATGATGTTATGAACATCATTACTACCTCAAGTTCCTTGGATAAACCTACTGGAAATAAGAAAAATAGATCTAGCTTCAAAGGATCCTTGGATGGCTTGAAAGTTCTTGAAGCAGAATCATGACACGAAAACAAGTTCAAGTAAGATCATCACTTGAAATAAGATTGTTATAGTTATGGAAATTGAACCAAAGTTTGAATATGATTATTACCTTGTATTAGAATGATAACCTACTGTAAGAAACAAAGATTTCTTGAGGTTGGATGATCACCTTACAAGATTGGAAGTGAGCTAGCAAACTTGAAAGTATTCTTGATTTTATGTAACTAGAACTTGTAGAATTTATGAAGAACACTTAGAACTTGAAGATAGAACTTGAGAAAGATCAATTATATGAAGAAAATTGAAGAATGAAAGTGTTTGTAGGTGTTTTTGGTCGTTGGTGTATGGATTAGATATAAAGGATATGTAATTTTGTTTTCATGTAAATAAGTCA
This sequence comes from Rutidosis leptorrhynchoides, assembly GCF_046630445.1. Classification (NCBI taxonomy): domain Eukaryota; kingdom Viridiplantae; phylum Streptophyta; class Magnoliopsida; order Asterales; family Asteraceae; genus Rutidosis; species Rutidosis leptorrhynchoides. The sequence continues at coordinate 93,953,610 of NC_092338.1, read as the reverse complement.
TGAATGATTACTCATATTTTTGTAATTTTATGAGATATTTCATGCTAGTTGCCAAATGATGGTTCCCACATGTGTTAGGTGACTCACATGGGCTGCTACGAGCTGATCATTGGAGTATATATATCAATAGTACATACATCTAAAAGCTATGTATTGTACGAGTACGAATACGGGTGCATACGAGTAGAATTGTTGATGAAACTGAACGAGGATGTAATTGTAAGTATTTTTGTTAAGTAAAAGTATTTTGATAAGTGTATGGAAGTCTTTCAAAAGTGTATAAATACATATTAAAACACTACATGTATATACATTTTAACTGAGTCGTTAAGTCATCGTTAGTCGTTACATGTAAGTGTTGTTTTGAAACCTTTAGGTTAACGATCTTGTTAAATGTTGTTAACCCAATGTTTATAATATCAAATGAGATTTTAAATTATTATATTATCATGATATTATGATGTATGAATATCTCTTAATATGATATATATACATTAAATGTTGTTACAACGATAATTGTTACATATATGTCTCGTTTCAAAATCATTAAGTTAGTAGTCTTGCTTTTACATATGTAGTTCATTGTTAATATACTTAATGATATGTTTACTTATCATAATATCATGTTACCTATATATATAACCATATATATGTCATCATATAGTTTTTACAAGTTTTAACGTTCGTGAATCACCGGTCAACTTGGGTGGTCAATTGTCTATATGAAACCTATTTCAATTAATCAAGTCTTAACAAGTTACATGTTGGAAACACTTAATCATGTAAATAACAATTTCATTTAATATTGTTGGAAACACTTAATCATGTAAATAACAATTTCATTTAATATATATATAAATATGGAAAAGTTCGGGTCACTACAGTACCTACCCGTTAAATAAATTTCGTCCCGAAATTTTAAGCAGTTGGAGGTGTTGACGTATCTTCTGGAAATAAATGCGGGTATTTCTTCTTCATCTGATCTTCACACTCCTAGGTGAACTCTGGTCCTCTACGAGCATTCCATCGAACCTTAACAATTGGTATCTTGTTTTACTTAAGTCTTTTAACCTCACGATCCATTATTTCGACGGGTTCTTCGATGAATTGAAGTTTTTCGTTGATTTGGATTTCATCTAACGGAATAGTGAGATCTTCTTTAGCAAAACATTTCTTCAAATTCGAGACGTGGAAAGTGTTATGTACAGCCGCGAGTTGTTGAGGTAACTCAAGTCGGTAAGCTACTGGTCCAACACGATCAATAATCTTGAATGGTCCAATATACCTTGGATTTAATTTCCCTCGTTTACCAAATCGAACAACGTCTTTCCAAGGTGCAACTTTAAGCATGACCATCTCTCCAATTTCAAATTCTATATCTTTTCTTTTAATGTCAGCGTAGCTCTTTTGTCGACTTTGGGCGGTTTTCAACCGTTGTTGAATTTGGATGATCTTCTCGGTAGTTTCTTGTATTATCTCCGGACCCGTAATTTGTCTATCCCCCACTTCACTCCAACAAATCGGAGACCTACACTTTCTACCATAAAGTGCTTCAAACGGCGCCATCTCAATGCTTGAATGGTAGCTGTTGTTGTAGGAAAATTCTGCTAACGGTAGATGTCGATCCCAACTGTTTCCAAAATCAATAACACATGCTCGTAGCATGTCTTCAAGAGTTTGTATCGTCCTTTCACGCTGCCCATCAGTTTTTGGATGATAAGCAGTACTCATGTCTAGACGAGTTCCTAATGCTTGTTGTAATGTCTGCCAGAATCTTGAAATAAATCTGCCATCCCTATCAGAGATAATAGAGATTGGTATTCCATGTCTGGAGATGACTTCCTTCAAATACAGTCGTGCTAACTTCTCCATCTTGTCATCTTCTCTTATTGGCATGAAGTGTGCTGATTTGGTGAGACGATCAACTATTACCCAAATAGTATCAAAACCACTTGCAGTCCTTGGCAATTTAGTGATGAAATCCATGGTAATGTTTTCCCATTTCCATTCCGGGATTTCGGGTTGTTGAAGTAGACCTGATGGTTTCTGATGCTCAGCTTTGACCTTAGAACACGTCAAACATTCTCCTACGTATTTAGCAACATCGGCTTTCATACCCGGCCACCAAAAATGTTTCTTGAGATCCTTGTACATCTTCCCCGTTCCAGGATGTATTGAGTATCTGGTTTTATGAGCTTCTCTATGTACCATTTCTCTCATATCTCCAAATTTTGGTACCCAAATCCTTTCAGCCCTATACCGGGTTCCGTCTTCCCGAATATTAAGATGCTTCTCCGATCCTTTGGGTATTTCATCCTTTAAATTTTCCTCTTTTAAAACTCCTTGTTGCGCCTCCTTTATTTGAGTAGTAAGGTTATTATGAATCATTATATTCATAGATTTTACTCGAATGGGTTCTCTGTCCTTCCTGCTCAAGGCATCGGCTACCACATTTGCCTTCCCCGGGTGGTAACGAATCTCAAAGTCATAATCATTCAACAATTCAATCCATCTACGCGGCCTCATATTCAGTTGTTTCTGATTAAATATGTGTTGAAGACTTTTGTGGTCGGTATATATAATACTTTTGACCCCATATAAGTAGTGCCTCCAAGTCTTTAATGCAAAAACAACCGCGCCTAATTCCAAATCATGCGTCGTATAATTTTGTTCGTGAATCTTCAATTGTCTAGACGCATAAGCAATCACCTTCGTTCGTTGCATTAATACACAACCGAGACCTTGCTTTGATGCGTCACAATAAATCACAAAATCATCATTCCCTTCAGGCAATGACAATATAGGTGACGTAGTTAGCTTTTTCTTCAATAACTGAAACGCTTTCTCTTGTTCATCATTCCATTCAAATTTCTTCCCTTTACGCGTTAATGCAGTCAAGGGTTTTGCTATTTTGGAAAAGTCTTGGATGAACCTTCTGTAGTAACCAGTTAGTCCTAAAAACTGGCATATGTGTTTCGGAGTTTTCGGGGTTTTCCACTTTTCAACAGTTTCTATCTTTGCCGGATCCACCTTAATACCTTCTTTGTTCACTATGTAACCGAGGAATTGAACTTCTTCCAACCAAAATGCACACTTTGAAAACTTAGCGTACAATTCTTCCTTCCTCAATACTTCTAACACCTTTCTCAAATGTTCACCGTGTTCTTGGTCATTCTTTGAGTAAATAAGTATGTCATCAATGAAAACAATGACAAACTTGTCAAGGTATGGTCCACACACTCGGTTCATAAGGTCCATGAACACAGCTGGTGCATTAGTTAAACCAAATGGCATGACCATAAACTCGTAATGACCGTAACGTGTTCTGAAAGCAGTCTTTGGAATATCATCTTCTTTCACCCGCATTTGATGATACCCGGAACGTAAGTCAATCTTTGAATAAACAGACGAGCCTTGTAGTTGATCAAATAAGTCGTCGATTCTCGGTAGTAGGTAGCGGTTCTTGATGGTAAGTTTGTTCAACTATCGGTAGTCGATACACAACCTGAATGTACCATCTTTCTTCTTGACAAACAAAACAGGAGCTCCCCACGGTGATGTGCTTGGTCGAATGAAACCACGCTCTAATAGTTCTTGCAGTTGGCGTTGCAGTTCTTTCATCTCGCTGGGTGCGAGTCTATAAGGAGCACGAGCTATTGGTGTAGCTCCTGGTACAAGATCTATTTGAAATTCAACGGATCGATGTGGGGGTAATCCCGGTAATTCTTTCGGAAATACATCGGGAAATTCTTTTGCAACGGGAACATCATTAATGCTCTTTTCTTCAGTTTGTACTTTCTCGACGTGTGCTAGAACAGTATAGCAACCTTTTCTTATTAGTTTTTGTGCCTTCAAATTACTAATAAGATGTAGCTTCGTGTTGCCCTTTTCTCCGTACACCATTATGGGTTTTCCTTTTTCTCGTATAATGCGAATTACATTTTTGTAACAAACGATCTCTGCTTTCACTTCTTTCAACCAGTCCATACCGATTATCACATCAAAACTCCTTAACTCTACTGGTATCAAATCAATCTTAAATGTTTCGCTAACCAGTTTAATTTCTCGATTCCGACATATATTATCTCCTGAGATTAATTTACCATTTGCTAATTCGAGTAAAAATTTACTATCCAAAGGCATCAATGGACAACTTAATTTAGCACAAAAATCTCTACTCATATAGCTTCTATCCGCACCCGAATCAAATAAAATGTAAGCAGATTTATTGTCAATAAGAAACGTACCCGTAACAAGCTCCGGGTCTTCCTGTGCCTCTGCCGCATTAATATTGAAAACTCTTCCGCGACCTTGTCCATTCGTGTTCTCCTGGTTCGGGCAATTTCTAATAATGTGGCCCGGTTTTCCACATTTATAACAAACTACATTGGCATAACTTGCTCCGACACTACTTGCTCCGCCATTACTTGTTCCGACACCATTTGTTCCTTTCGTTCTGTTAACCCCTGGTCTGTAGACCTCATACTTCGTCGCGCTATGACCATTTCTTTTACACTTGTTGCAAAATTTGGTGCAGAACCCCGAGTGATACTTTTCACACCTTTGGCATAGCTGCTTCTGATTGTTGTTGTTGTTGCGGTTGTTATTGTTGTTGGGATGATTGTTGTAGTTGCTGTTGTTGTTGTTGTTGTTGTTGTTGTTGTTGTTGGGCCGTTTGTTGTAGTTGCGATTGATGTTACGATTGTTAGGATAATTGTTGCGATTATTATTGTAATTGCTGTTGTTGTTGTATTGGTGATTCTTATCACCGTTTTCCTCCCACTTTCTTTTGACTTGCTTCACATTGGCCTCTTCAGCAGTCTGTTCTTTAATTCTTTCTTCAATCTGGTTCACTAGTTTGTGAGCCATTCTACATGCCTGTTGTATGGAGGTGGGCTCGTGTGAACTTATATCTTCTTGGATTCTTTTCGGTAATCCTTTCACAAACGCGTCGATCTTCTCTTCCTCATCTTCGAACGCTCCCGGACACAATAGGCACAATTCTGTGAATCATCTTTCGTACGTGGTAATATCAAATTCTTGGCTTCGTAACCCTCTAAGTTCTGTCTTGAGCTTATTGACCTCGGTTCTGGGACGGTACTTCTCGTTCATCAAGTGCTTGAATGCTGACCACGGTAGTGCGTACGCATCATCTTGTCCCACTTGCTCTAGATAGGTATTCCACCATGTTAACGCATAACCTGTGAAGGTATGCGTAGCGTACTTCACTTTGTCCTCTTCAGTACACTTACTTATGGCGAACACGAATTCGACCTTCTCGGTCCACCGTTTCAATCCGATCGGTCCTTCGGTTCCATCAAATTCCAAAGGTTTGCAGGCAGTGAATTCTTTGTAGGTGCATCCTACACGATTTCCTGTACTGCTAGATCCAAGGTTATTGTTGGTATGTAGCGCAGCCTGTACTGCGGCTATGTTTGAAGCTAGAAAAGTACGGAATTCCTCTTCATTCATATTCACGGTGTGTCGAGTAGTCGGTGCCATTTCCTTCAAAATAGTCAAATGGAACAAGTTAATCATACAGAATATTAAGAGTAGTTAATAGTATTTCGTAGCATAATATGAACTCATTTATAAAAGCTTTTTCTTCATATTGGCGTTTTATAAGTTTAAATTTGGGTAGCACCTACCCGTTAAGTTCATACTTAGTAGCTAATATACAATTCAACTACTACAATTCTATATGAAAAACTGATTATAATAATATTTCGCGTTCAAACTTTTATACAATATTTTACAAACTTACAATACCACTTATTTTACATAAAGCATGAAATATAGCACACAATAACTTTGATACAAGATAGTTGTGAAGATAATTCTAGCTAGTACACAAGTTGTTCAGCAAAGGCAATAAAGACACGTAATTCATACGTCCAGAAACAAGTCATGCATTCTGGTTTTACTAGGACTACTTCCCATCCTTGGTCTTGTGGAACATAACCGTTATGGTCGTTGATAAGATAGCGTGTTGTAACGTCGTCAAAGGGACGAGGGTTACGTAATGACCAACAGTCTCGTAATAACCTAAAAACCTCATTTCTTACCCAATTACCGACTCCGTCACTTCTGGGAAAGTTTTGTTTAATAGTTGTAGCCCGATGTTCTTTTTTTCACTTTGGTGAGAAGCGAACATTACTAACTCGTAAGCATAGCATGCTTCTTTATCTTGCATGTTAGCCGCTTTTTCTAAATCATGAAGTCCTATATTCGGATACATTGAGTCAAAATAATTTCTTAACCCGTTGCGTAAAATAGCATTTGGGTTCCCCGCAATATATGCGTCAAAGTAAACACATCGTAACTTATGGGTTTCCCAATGTGATATCCCCCATCTTTCAAACGAAAGTCTCTTATAAACCAAGACATTATTGGAACGTTCTTCGAATGTCTTACAAACTGATTTCTCCGTAAATAATTGTGCCGAAGAATTCTGACCGACTCTAGACAAGATTTCATCAATAATGTCTCCGGGTAGGTCTCTTAAAATATTGGGTTGTCTATCCATTTTGTGTTTTTATACTGTAAAATAGACAAGAGTTAGATTCATAAAAAAAATACTTATTAATACAAGCAATTTTTACATATATCATAAAGCATAAGCACACTATATTACATATATTACACCACACGAATACAACTATCTTATTCCGACTCGCTCGTTTCTTCTTCTTCGGTTTTGGTTTGTTTTGCCAAGTTTCTAGGGATATATGATGTTCCCCTAATACGAGCTGTCATTTTCCACAACGGTTTAGAAAAACCTGGTGGTTTAGAGGTTCCCGGGTCATTGTTACAACTTAAGGGCTTCGGGGGTTGACGATACATATAAAGTTCATCGGGGTTGGAATTAGATTTCTCTATTTTTATGACCTTTCCCTTATTATTTTCTTTTGCCTTTTTAAATTCAGTTGGGGTAATTTCTATAACATCATCGGAATTCTCGTCGGAATCCGATTCATTGGAGAATTGGTAATTCTCCCAATATTTTGCTTCCTTGGCGGAAACCGCATTGACCATAATTAACCTTGGTCGGTTGGTTGAGGATTTTCTTTTACTTAACCGTTTTATTATTTCCCCCACTGGTTCTATTTCTTCATCCGGTTCCGATTCTTCTTCCGGTTCCGATTCTTCTTCCGGTTCCGACTCTTCTTCCGGTTCCTCTTCGGGAAATTGTGAATCAGTCCATGAATCATTCCAATTTACATTTGACTCTTCATTATTACTAGGTGAGTCAATGGGACTTGTTCTAGAGGTAGACATCTATCACATAATATCAAACGCGTTAAGAGATTAATATATCACATAATATTCACATGTTAAAAATATATAGTTTCCAACAAAATTTGTTAAGCAATCATTTTTCAAGTAAACACGGTCGAAGTCCAGACTCACTAATGCATCCTAACAAACTCGATAAGACACACTAATGCAAAATTCTGGTTCTCTAAGACCAACGCTCGGATACTAACTGAAATGTCCCGTTCTTATTGATTAAAAACATTCCATATTAATTGATTTCGTTGCGAGGTTTTGACCTCTATATGAGACGTTTTTCAAAGACTGCATTCATTTTTAAAACAAACCATAACCTTTATTTCATAAATAAAGGTTTAAAAAGCTTTACGTAGATTATCAAAAAATGATAATCTAAAATATCCAGTTTACACACGACTATTACATAATGGTTTACAATACAAATATGTTACATCGAAATCAGTTTCTTGAATGCAGTTTTTACACAATATCATACAAACATGGACTCCAAATCTTGTCCTTATTTTAGTATGCAACAGCGGAAGCTCTTAGTATTCACCTGAGAATAAACATGCTTTAAACGTCAACAAAAATGTTGGTGAGTTATAGGTTTAACCTATATATATCAAATCGTAACAATAGACCACAAGATTTCATATTTCAATACACATCCCATACATAGAGATAAAAATCATTCATATGGTGAACACCTGGTAACCGACATTAACAAGATGCATATATAAGAATATCCCCATCATTCCGGGACACCCTTCGGATATGATATAAATTTCGAAGTACTAAAACATCCGGTACTTTGGATGGGGTTTGTTAGGCCCAACAGATCTATCTTTAGGATTCGCGTCAATTAGGGTGTCTGTTTCCTAATTCTTAGATTACCAGACTTAATAAAAAGGGGCATATTCGATTTCGATAATTCAACCATAGAATGTAGTTTCACGTACTTGTGTCTATTTTGTAAATCATTTATAAAACCTGCATGTATTCTCATCCCAAAAATATTAGATTTTAAAAGTGGGACTATAACTCACTTTCACAGATTTTTACTTCGTCGGGAAGTAAGACTTGGCCACTGGTTGATTCACGAACCTATAACAATATATACATATATATCAAAGTATGTTCAAAATATATTTACAACACTTTTAATATATTTTGATGTTTTAAGTTTATTAAGTCAGCTGTCCTTGTTAGTAACCTACAACTAGTTGTCCACAGTTAGATGTACAGAAATAAATCGATAAATATTATCTTGAATCAATCCACGACCTAGTGTATACGTATCTCAGTATTGATCACAACTCAAACTATATATATTTTGGAATCAACCTCAACCCTGTATAGCTAACTCCAACATTCACATATAGAGTGTCTATGGTTGTTCCGAAATATATATAGATGTGTCGACATGATAGGTCAAAACATTGTATACGTGTCTATGGTATCTCAAGATTACATAATATACAATACAATTTGATTAAGTTATGGTTAGATTTGATTTGTTACCAATTTTCATGTAGCTAAAATGAGAAAAATTATCCAATCTTGTTTTACCCATAACTTCTTCATTTTAAATCCGTTTTGAGTGAATCAAATTGCTATGGTTTCATATTGAACTCTATTTTATGAATCTAAACAGAAAAATTATAGGTTTATAGTCGGAAAAATAAGTTAAAATTCATTTTTGTAAAGGTAGTCATTTCAGTCGAAAGAACGACGTCTAGATGACCATTTTAGAAAACATACTTCCACTTTGAGTTTAACCATAATTTTTGGATATAGTTTCATGTTCATAATAAAAATCATTTTCCCAGAATAACAACTTTTAAATCAAAGTTTGTCATAGTTTTTAATTAACTAACCCAAAACAGCCCGCGGTGTTACTACGACGGCGTAAATCCGGTTTTACGGTGTTTTTCGTGTTTTCAGGTTTTAAATCATTAAGTTAGAATATCATATAGATATATAACATGTGTTTAGTTGATTTTAAAAGTCAAGTTAGAAGGATTAACTTTTATTTGCGAACAAGTTTAGAATTAACTAAACTATGTTCTAGTGATTACAAGTTTAAACCTTCGAATAAGATAGCTTTATATGTATGAATCGAATAATGTTATGAACATCATTACTACCTCAAGTTCCTTGGATAAACCTACTGGAAATGAGAAAAATAAATCTAGCTTCAAAGGATCCTTGGATGGCTTGAAAGTTCTTGAAGCAGAATCATGACACGAAAACAAGTTCAAGTAAGATCATCACTTGAAATAAGATTGTTATAGTTATAGAAATTGAACCAAAGTTTGAATATGATTATTACCTTGTATTAGAATGATAATCTACTGTAAGAAACAAAAATTTATTGAGGTTGGATGATCACCTTACAAGATTGGAAGTGAGCTAGAAACTTGAAAGTATTCTTGATTTTATGTAACTAGAACTTGTAGAATTTATGAAGAACACTTAGAACTTGAAGATAGAACTTGAGAGAGATCAATTAGATGAAGAAAATTGAAGAATGAAAGTGTTTGTAGGTGTTTTTGGTCGTTGGTGTATGGATTAGATATAAAGGATTTGTAATTTTGTTTTCATGTAAGTAAGTCATGAATGATTACTCATATTTTTGTAATTTTATGAGATATTTCATGCTAGTTGCCAAATGATGGTTCCCACATATGTTAGGTGACTCACATGGGCTGCTAAGAGCTGATCATTGGAGTGTATATACCAATAGTACATACATCTAAAAGCTGTGTATTGTACGAGTACGAATACGAGTGCATACGAGTAGAATTGTTGATGAAACTGAACGAGGATGTAATTTTAAGTATTTATGTTAAGTAGAAGTATTTTGATAAGTGTATGGAAGTCTTTCAAAAGTGTATAAATACATATTAAAACACTACATGTATATACATTTTAACTGAGTCGTTAAGTCATCGTTAGTCGTTACATGTAAGTGTTGTTTTGAAACCTTTAGGTTAACGATCTTGTTAAATGTTGTTAACCCAATGTTTATAATATCAAATGAGATTTTAAATTATTATATTATCATGATATTATGATGTATGAATATCTCTTAATATGATATATATATATATATACATTAAATGTTGTTACAACGATAATTGTTACATATATGTCTCGTTTCAAAATCATTAAGTTAGTAGTCTTGCTTTTACATATGTAGTTCATTGTTAATATACTTAATGATATGTTTACTTATCATAATATCATGTTAACTATATATATAACCATATATATGTCATCATATAGTTTTTACAAGTTTTAACGTTCGTGAATCACCGGTCAACTTGGGTGGCCAATTGTCTATATGAAACCTATTTCAATTAATTAAGTCTTAACAAGTTTGATTGCTCAACATGTTGGAAACACTTAATCATGTAAATAACAATTTCATTTAATATATATATATAAACATGGAAAAGTTCTGGTCACTACAACAAGCTCTCCTAATTAACGATGCACGAGTTGTAGTCAACTTTTTAAAACGTCTTTTTGCAAGGTTTGGAACACCGAAAGCTTTAATAAGTGATCGGGGTACTCATTTCTGTAATAATCAACTTGAGAAAGTTCTCAAAAGATATGAAGTTACTCATAAAATCTCCACTGCATATCATCCACAAACAAGTGGACAAGTTGAAAATACCAGCCGAGCTTTAAAACATATTCTAGAAAAAACCGTAGGATCAAATCCGAAGGAATGGTCCATTAAATTGGAGGATGAACTCGGGGCTTTTAGAACAGCCTACAAAACTCCAATTGGAACCACACCTTTTAGACTTATTTATGGAAAAGCATGTCATCTTCCAGTAGAAATTGAACACAAAGCATTTTGGGCTTTGAAGACATGTAATCTTGATTTACATGAAGCTGGACATCCACGGTTAAGTCAACTAAACGAATTAGAAGAATTAAGATATGAAGCATACGAAAATTCATTAATCTATAATGAAAGAACAAAGAAATGGCATGATAAAAGAATCTGAAGATCAAAAGAATTCAAAGAAGGAGACAGAGTTCTTCTTTTCAATTCACGATTCAAGCTATTTCCTGGAAAATTGAAATCAAGATGGTCTGGACCATTCATAGTCAAAAGAGTTTCCCCATACGGAACGATAGAATTAATAAATTCAAATGGGATTGAATTTAAGGTTAATGGTCACAGAGTTAAACATTACATAGATAGTCCAATGGAAGTTGACAATGAAGTTAATCACAATTTTGATACCACAGCTAACTAAGTGTGGGGAGAATCAAGTCTTTTAAAGGATAATATGTATTTCTGTTAGAGTTAGATTTTCTGTTTTCGTGTAGTTCTCGAAAATGGAACCCGAATGGTCTTTCCCTAGCAGACCCTAAAGAACTAGTCTTCTCCCCCCATTCTGAATTTTTATTTTTTTTAGGAAATGAAGACTGCCTGTGAACTAAACCATGGTCTAATGCTACACGCTTTGATCACTAAACGTAATAATGACACACTTCCGAGTGAAATAGTATCAGTAATCAGAGAAAGATTGGACGGAGTAAGAAAAGAATCCAGATGCAAAGATAATAAGTTACAATTTGGTAAAGGAAAATCAAAATCCGCAGCGAAAAGAAGAGCACAACACCTTGAAAGATGTCACAAATGCGGAAAATGATCACATGGAGGTAAATGTTCAAATAATCAAACCTATTCAAACACCGAATTTGTTACTTTATGCAGAGACGGACCGTTCATATGTTTAGAAGAAAAAACACTGAATGCTCGAGGTTACGCCTTTGTAGCTATGGAAAACCAATTAAACCGACTATCTTATGAGTGGGATAGATCATATCACTAAGAATACTATCCCACAGGTAAGTCTGTACAGTTTTTATTTTTTATTTTTTATTTTCATTTTTAACCTTTTGATAATAAACGCTAATTTGTTCGCTATAAAGTATTAAATTGGTATTGAATAAAATTAGGTTTGGCGACCGAAATTATTGATATCATACAAAAATTTATTACATCACTGCGAAATTTAACGTTTATTCTTAAGGTATAAATATCTTTAATCAATCAACCCAAAATATTTCAAAAGTTCGTCATGAGTTAAATTAGGTCATGGAACCGAAATTACTTTACCGAAAAGAGGGGCGCATATTTTTGATAATATTTGATTGATTAAAGTGGGATAAAAGCCAAAAAGATTTTTAATTTTATTTTTACTTTGTTTTTAAAATTAATATTAAAATAATATTGTAAACTTTTTAAAATCAATATACTTAAAATTGTAAATATTTGAAAAATTAATATTTTTAATATAAGTTTGCATGTATAAAAACAAAAATATAATTTAAGTATGGTGAATTTATAATATTAATTTTTAAATTAAGTTTGGTGTGAATTTTTAATTTTTAAAATATGAATTTTTAATTTTATGCATTTTAAATTTAAGTGGTGTGAATTTAAAAACAAAAATTTACTTTATTTCGCTAATTTAAAAATATGATTTTTAAAATTCGTCGTAAGTTGAAGACTAGGTCTTTGAACCGAAATTGCTTTACCCGAGGGAGGGACGAAAACTTTTATTATCATTATTTTTAAACTTATTGACTTAAAGTATGCCAAAAACATTAAAAAAAACCCCAACAATCTTAGCTTTTAAAACAATCGCTACAAAAAGACAAATTTTAAAATTTTGTCGAAGGACGAACTAGGACATCGATCCGAAACGACCTCGTCCTAAATAACAAGGGAAACAAAATTTAAAAATTAATTACTTAATTGTTTTATAAGTTATAGATAGTTAAAAAAAAAATCAAACACCGCGACTCGCGAAGTTTGAAAGAGTCAAACACCGCAAGTCGCGGAGTTCCAAAAATACAAAAAAAAATAAAAGGGCCGAACAGATCAGTCTGCACACTACCACACACATAAAACTGCGAAAAATACCAAAAATCACCTCTAAAATCCGAATTTTTTCACCGAAAATCATCACATTTTTTACTAAAATTATGTTGAGAAGAATGCTATCAAGGAATTACTCAAGAAAAATGGTAAATTTCTACACCTAAACACCATTTAATCCGAAAATTTGTGTTCTTGAGCAATTTTTTCCCCAATTAGATTTTGATACTTTTTAGTGTAATTATGCTTAAATTGATTATGTATTATGCTTGTATAACCTAGATTGATGCTATTTAACATGATTAGAAGCCTTAAACTTCAAATTTTGAGTAATCTAGGGTTTGTGTTCTTGAGCAATTTGGGGCTTTTTGATATAAACAGGTTATGGCCGATTTTTGTCATGAATTGTTGCTAAATTAAGTAGTGTAACATGTTTAGGTAGTTAAATGATCCAAACTTTGAGCCTAAACATGATTTTGAGAATTAAAGTGGACTTTTTCAAGTCTAAAATTCATGAACTTGATTTTTAAGAGATAATGCCATTTGAAACTTGTTTAATTGCTAGTAATGATTATTTTGACATGTTATTTGAGTTGAATGCTTATGAACTTGGCGAACATTTTCGTATATGCTTATTTGAAAAAGTGTAGATTTGATAAAAATATGAAAATGAGCTTAAGTTTGATATAAATTGAACATGTCATTGTAATTATTTTAATTGATGATTTTGCTGACACTAATGCATATTTGGATGCACAAAAATTGTGTTTGATGTGTTTTGCAGACTGAAAGGGGTGAATCTTCATCCCAAGCTCGCAATGCTCCTGCTGAGAATACAGAACAACAGGAGGTGGATAACTACTACAAACAAGATATACCTCATCCAGTTATGACATTTTCTGATATGCACTTGGAAGATTTGCACCCGAACTTGAGATTTGACAGACTTTGGATAGATTATCCAAAATACCAAAGGGGCTTGCATACTCTTCATTCTAAAGCTATTGAAGTACCTAGGGTAATAGAATGGTCACCGTTAGAAGCTGTAGTATTAGCCGGTCCAATTAGGAAATTACTTACACAGAAGTATGGTAATTCTACTTTTAACGATTGGGTACGTTTATTCAATATGCGTAGACCTGTATATAAAGTATGATGTGAAGAATTATTGTGTAGTATAGAAATAAATGATCGGGTAGTTAGTTTAACCGATCGGTCTTTTATTAGATTTTTGTTAAGAGGTTCGATGTGCCACATGTCTTTACTAGACATGGCTCAGGCCTTACATATATATACGCCTGAGGAGCTAGCATCTGCCGATTGTAGAGGGTTGATATTGAACGGTAGGAAAATTGATGAAAATTTTGATACACATGGTGTATGGAGTCAAATGACTAGCCATCACCGATTTAAAGGGGGAAATTACTCTTATTTGGATATAGATAGAGCAGAGTTAAGAGTAATTCATAGGTTTTTAGCTAATTCGATTACACAAAGAGGTAAGAATAAGGAAAAGGTAAATGAACAGGATTTGTTTTACCATATGTGTATTCGAGACCCACAAAGCGCTGTAAGTATACCGTATTGTGTGGGTTATTATTTATCAGCTATGGTTAGGGGGATGAGACCGCACAGTATAATAGGAGGTGGTATATTTATAACTTTGATTGCTGAATATCTCGGTGTGGATATAAGTCGGGGGGGATTACTAATCGAAGAACAAGAACCCCGCGATACAATAGGTTTAAATGTATACCATGGTGCGAAGGTTTTGAAGAGGCGAAATAACGCCGCAGTACGATATAATGGTAGACATCCACGGGTTGAGAGAAACCAACAGCCAGGTAATGTGGGAGGGGGAAATGAAATGACAGAAATGCAAAGGTTTATAGCTTCACAAGAGTACGAAAATGCTAGACATCGAGCATTTGAAGATTGGCAAGTTCATCAAAATCAAATCATAGCTTATTGCCAACAAATAGGTAGAAACTATATTCCTACTTCATCGCCCGTATTTCCTCCCTGGTCTATAGAGATCCAACCACCGTATCCTACGTATAACCCAGCCGAAGCATTTTATAACACATATGGTTATGCATGGAACCCCTACTGGTATCAGTATCATCCCTAGTCTACTTAGTTTTATTTATTTTATTATTTGTAATGTTGATACATTTAATACTTATGTTAATATTGTAATAGTTTTTATAATTTTCTAACTTTTATTATTAGATTTTAATAATTTTTGAATGTGGGGTAATATACCAAACTTCAAAAATATGTATATATGTTTGCAGTTTATCTTATGTACACAACAGAAAAAAACAACGCATTTTCAAAGACTGGCATTAAGTTCAGCAAAAGCAACTAATTTTGACGACAAGATGCAAAATATATGTGAAATAACAACAAGACGGAATGAACAAATGATATGCGCCATTTATCATTCAGAAAATAAACGCCAATATGTTTGGAAACTTTGGTAAAATTTAATCATTTTTCTACACTAATCACCCTCAATAACTTAAATTGTTACTGATTTCTTGCAAATGAAGGCATTGCAAGATCTTAAGTGTGGGAAGGGGTTAAATTCTTTCGGATTTTTATCTTAAACACTTGGTTACCATTAAAAATACTAGTAAAGCAGTAGTTGTATTAGAATCTAGTGCTCTCTGATAATAAAGAACAGCCCTAGTCTTATATACTGACTACCCAATTCTAGTAAAATTTTTCAAAATTTTCAATTAAATGAACTCAAAATCATGTTTATACATATTTATGAATGATAAAACTAGGTTTTAACACCGAAATTATTGTTACCTCGGAAAGGACATAAATTGAGAAAACAAACCAAAATGTTAAAATTCATTTAAAATGGAATAGAGGACAATAAAAAGGAAAATAAAAGCCAAGTGTGGGAAATTTTACCAAGATATTTTAAACATATGTCACATATTTCTGTAACAAATAACTGAAAATACTTTTGCTTTGGACTAAACTAAACTGTTTTACCCGATGAAAGAAAAGAAGAGATGGATCTACACGATGAATCAATTCCATCATTAAAAGGAAGTAAAGTCTTCCGAAAAAGAAACGCGCTTCTTGATTTAGGTCATGAAGTTGTCGTCTAGACCAGCTGTAGGTTGATGAAAAATCTAGAAAAGTCATCTCTAAAATCAGCAGGAAATCCACGGACCTCAGCATAAAACAGGGTCGCCAAGTGGTCAGATTTATCCTAACCATGAGAAGGATTTATCTCATACAATGGGGGGCACCATGCAAATTAGCTGGATAAGACTAATGAATCAGATCCCCAGATAGGATAATCTCCTTAAAGATCAAAAATCAGCTTTTAAGACTGATATTACTCAATCCTAGAGATTGACCTTAAAGATAGAGAATTCAAACTCATGGAATTCAATGATATATAAACTCGAGCTTGAACGAGAAAATATTTTGATCAAAAATTACAAACCGATTTGTTTTCTGAAAACCCTATTTTCAATACGTTCATTACCATTGAAGGTAAAATCCTAGGAATTCACCTAGAATTCATTAGGTCATCTGAACCAAATCGGTTGTCAACCGTAAGAACGGTGGTTGCATAGCATGGTCAAAGACAAGACCTTGTGCCAGACCGAAAAATTATAAGGGTGAGCTTTACTATTGCTCCTACCAAGGATAGTAATTGCGTCCGACATTTTATAGACCATAATTAAAAGCATGTCAGGGGACATTGCCTTAACAGTTGCTTGTTCAACGCTTTCCTTTACAACCGAACGATAGTTTATCGAAAGGTAATATACGGGACAAGTGAACTGGACGTGTTGCTTTCCTAATACAAGGTTAGCAAGTGGGTAACACAAAACCACAAGTGTTGAGCTAAAATTTTCAAATCTGAAACCCACACAAACCCACAAAAATATTTTGCAAACACCGGTGAAGGGTTATTCCAGAAAACTAATCTAGAGTAAAAGCTAGATTAAAATTTTCAAAAGATCAAATGTTTTCATAAAGATCCAATTTCCTTAAAGGACTAAATTTTATAGTCATGTGGGACTGTAAACCATATCGTTACTACCATTGTTTATACCGCCGTATAGAAATCACTGATATACAAAGTGTGAAGAATAAAGAAGTGATTCTAGTATTTCAAGACTATATTGCTTGAGGACAAGCAACGCTCAAGTGTGGGAATATTTGATAATGCTAAAAATGAACATATATTTCATATCAGGATTCCTCAAGAAAGACAAGCTTTTAGTTGCAATTGTTCTATTTACAAGTAATATTCGTTTAAAATAATAAAAGGTGAAGACAAAAGACAGATTTGACGAATTGAAGACGCAAATGACCAAAAAGCTCAAAAGTACAAAATACAATCAAAGAGGTTCCAATTATTGATAAGAAACGTCTCAAAATTACAAGAGTACAAGATTCAAAACGCAAAGTACAAGATATTAAATTGTACGCAAGGACGTTCGAAAATCCGGAACCGGGACCAGAGTCAACTCTCAACGCTTGACGCAACGGACTAAAAATTACAAGTTAACTATGTATATAAATATAATATAATATATAATTAATTATATAAATTATATATATATTATATTTATATAATAAACCGTCGGTAAACAAAGAGCCAAAGCTGGGTGAGCTGTAATTACAAACTCCGCGAGTCGCAGAGTTTGAAGAGCAAAAAGGGCGCGAGTCGCGGAGCTCACCTGGACTCAAATCCCTATAAAAGCAAACGCAGTTTGATCTCAAAAAAGATAAATAATATCAATCTCTCTATCTATATACGTAGTATATATTTATATTTATATTTTAATTTTAATTTTAATTCTAATAATAAGGGTATGTTAGCGAATGTTGTAAGGGTGTAAGTCGAAATTCTGTCCGTGTAACGCTACACTATTTTTAATCATTGTAAGTTATGTTCAACCTTTTTAATTTAATGTCTCGTAGCTAAGTTATTATTATGCTTATTTAAAACGAAGTAATCATGATATTGGGCTAATTACTAAAATTGGGTAATTGGGCTTTGTACCATAATTGGAGTTTGGACAAAAGAACGACACTTGTGGAAATTAGACTATGGGCTATTAATGGGCTTTATATTTGTTTAACTAAATGATAGTTTGTTAATTTTAATATAAAGATTTACAATTGGACGTCCCTATAAATAACCATATACACTCAATCGGACACGATGGGCGGGATATTTATATGTACGAATAATCGTTCATTTAACCGGGCACGGGAATGGATTAATAGCCACTAGAATTATTAAAACAGGGGTGAAATTATGTACAAGGACACTTGGCATAATTGATAACAAAGTATTAAAACCTTGGGTTACACTCAGTCGACATCCTGGTGTAATTATTAAACAAAGTATTAAAATCTTGTTACAGTTTAAGTCCCCAATTAGTTGGAATATTTGACTTCGGGTATAAGGATAATTTGACGAGGACACTCGCACTTTATATTTATGACTGATGGACTGTTATGGACAAAAACCAGACGGACATATTAAATAATCCAGGACAAAGGACAATTAACCCATGGGCATAAAACTAAAATCAACACGTCAAACATCATGATTACGGAAGTTTAAATAAGCATAATTCTTTTATTTCATATTTAATTTCCTTTATTTTATATTTAATTGCACTTCTAATTATCGCATTTTTATTTATTGTTATTGTATTTAATTGCACTTTTAATTATCGTACTTTTTAATTATCGCAAGTTTATTTTATCGCACTTTTATTATTCGCAATTTCATTATCGTTATTTACTTTACGCTTTAAATTAAGTCTTTTATTTATTTAATATTTTACATTTTGTTTTAACTGCAACTAAAGTTTTTAAAATCGACAAACCGGTCATTAAACGGTAAAAACCCCCCTTTATAATAATAATATTACTTATATATATATATATATATATATATATATATATATATATATATATATATATATTGTATTTTTA
Source organism: Rutidosis leptorrhynchoides (assembly GCF_046630445.1). Classification (NCBI taxonomy): domain Eukaryota; kingdom Viridiplantae; phylum Streptophyta; class Magnoliopsida; order Asterales; family Asteraceae; genus Rutidosis; species Rutidosis leptorrhynchoides. Next base: position 93,934,427 of record NC_092338.1, on the reverse strand, counting down.
CAAATTTAAACTAATATAGCGTTAAGCTTTGTGAAAAAGATTTTCCCTGTGGAACGAACCGGACTTACTAAAAACTACACTACTGTTCGATTAGGTACACTGCCTATAAGTGTTGTAGCAAGGTTTAAGTATATCCATTCTATAAATAAATAAATATCTTGAGTAAAATTGTATCGTATTTAATAATATTTCCTGCTAAAATTTAATAGTATTTTATACCCCTTAGCTCTGACATCACATGCCTTCATAAGTAACATCTAGATAGTCTAACATAAGCTTAGCATTCAGCTTTCCCTTAATCAGTTTGAACAGATGGTTAGGTAAAGTTATAGCTAACAGAGTTCTGATCTTAGGGTCAAGTCCAACACAACGTTTGTCCTCAGCATCCCATTTGGCTGGAGTGAGAATAACCTCTCTACCAGGAATGGCTGGAGTGTCAGTAGTAGCTGGGATGCTATCAATACTCTCAGTTGGGAAATACGGACTATCTGTGGCAATACCAGGCATAAGTGGGTCAATAGACTCCAGGTGAAGCATGAACCTTGCCTTCCAAGTTTCATACTCATCTTCATCGAATTTGGGTGGTCTATTGGATGAGCCATTTTCAAGGTAAGCTGTATTTAAGTATGCAGCCGTGAGAGAATTCAGATCCAAGATATTAAATTATCAAGACTGAAGCTCTGATACCAGTTGTTGGTCCCTTGATTAACAACAGGAGTATTGTAGATGGGGTGAATACAATTTCTTTTAATTAATAAACCAATTAAAAACAGTTTAGTATTCAAGCATGTAATTTAAATAGAGTCAAAGGTAATTTTTCAACTGTTATTCTTTATTGATTAAATCACAAAGAATTACAACTATCCTTGGCGGAATGATAGTTGGTTGATACATATTTACCTAAGTATAGCTATGAGGATAAACTTAAAGCTATTACATATTTTGGACCCCAAATAACAAAACCCACACCAGTGGTTGTTACAATAGTGGATACAACAATTTATAGTAGTCCTATTAACCGTGTAATGGTTCTATTGTCCACTGGTACATAGGATATCTGTACTTGTGGGGACAACTGCATCAGAGAGCGTGCTCTCCTCTTTCCTCTTTGGTAGCTATTTGCAGGAACACCTCAATTTAGTTTGGCACCACTATTCGTTTAAACAAATAGAATGTTGTGTTCCCTAGGCATTGACAAAGTATAGCACATGTCTGCACATGCGTTAAACTTCTGCATTCTCACGTGGTCTTGTAAGGTCACTTGTCAGCCACCGACGCGTGTCCTTTCCTGTTCAACTTTGTCTTTGACTTCTGTTGAATAGTACAATTGATGTAGACCACTCAGGAAACCACCATGCTTGTAATGGAGCATGGCTGTCTTGTGTTGTATGCTGCTTACCAGGTTTACTGGTTCTTCTTATGCTGAGTCACTTGATATTCTTGAATTGCTGGGTACTCATCCTGTGCTGATTCGAAGAATACACTCTACCTTGTGCTGGTAGACTAGGCATCATACTGAACACTTGACACATCAATATTTGCTGTCTATACATAAACAAACTTGTGCTGGCTGCACATAATATTTTAGTGCAAATAAATTACAGTTTTGTCATAATTAAATCCTTAATTATTTTGGGGACTCAACAATGCCTTTCACACATCGCGTTACGGGGCAGTGAGGGATGGGGTTTTACCGCCCATGCCCTTAGATTGGGTTGGGTTTTAGATTGGGTTGGGTTTCTTCCTGGGCAACATTTGGAGGCGAGTTGTTGGTGCATAATTAGTCCCCGAGTTCATTATGATCAAGTTCAAGTGCTTTAGAGTTTAAGTTTCTCTGCTGGTATGCAACCGCACGGTTGCAGAATGCAAACGTACGGATAGGAAGGCAACCGCACGGTTGCAAGGTGCAACCGTACGGTTGCAACGTGCTGTGTGTATTTATAGAGGATTTCTGGTTCATTGTTAGGGTTACGTATCCTAACCTATCCTACACGTACAATCCGAATCCCTGGTGTTCTAGCATTCAATATAGTCGATCTTTAACATATCTAAGTCGGTTTATCATTAAGATCAAAGGTTTTCTTTTAGGTTTGAGTATAAAACCCCATAACAAGATTTTCCGCACTCGTAATTGAGACTAAGATCGTTTAATCCTATTTACTCGATCCAACAAGTGGTATCAGAGCTTGTGTGATTGATTGAACGATTGGTTTTTGTCAAACTTTGTTAAGAAATTGTGTTTTTAGTGTTTTTGGTCAAAAACCTGTTTGGATCGTGATTTTACAGTGTTAATTCGAGTTTTTGTTAAGTAAACGTGTTAGTCTGGTCTAAAACTTTATTTTGGACATCAAACATACGCTGGTTTCTTTCATGATTGAGTATTAGATCGACCAAAACCCGAAACTCTAGTTTCCGTGCAGTTTTCTGCCCAGATTCGACCAAGCAATCAACCGTACGGTTACACACTGTAACCGCACGGGTACACCATCTGGATACCTCAACCGTACGGATACGTGTTACATCCGTATAATCTTCACCCATTTAAATCACAACCGTGTCATATCACAACCGTACGGATACACCCCACATCCGTCCAGTTATACCGCACATCCGTATAATCTAATCCGGTTACACTTTTCAACCGTGTAACTTGCAGCCATGTCAGATCATTTGTATCCGTGTATTGCAACCGTACGTTTACAATGTCAGACGTGTTTGAATCTCCTGAAATGCAATCTGCTCTTGTCGGTGCATCATCGTCAGGTCTTCATCACTTGTTGAAGACAGAAAATGAGATTGGTAGCTCATATAGGGTACCTAGGCTGGAATCTTTGGATGACTTTGCAGAATGGAAGCCTAGGTTCTTGATTTCACTAAACGGTATAGACTCTAGGCTATATAATTTCCTAAAAGTTGAATATGTCTTTCCGGTTAAGGATCAAGGGGAAACCAAGACACCAATGGAATTGTCTGCAACTGAGCGTGAGGATTATAATCTTGAGTGTAAAGCATATAGCCATCTTACTCAAGCTTTATCTAAAGAGATATTCCATCAATTTAAAACACATTTGACAACTTATGCTTTATGGAATGCTCTAGAAAGTGGTAATGAAGGGACTGCTGAGTACAGAAAAACAAAAGGTAAGGTTCTGAAGAAAGAGTGGAAGAATTTTGCTGTTCAATCTGATGAATCTCTAAAAGATGCTGTTGCTAGATATCGTCACTTGTTAACTGAACTCAAAAGAGTTGATATTGTCTTTACTACCAAGAAGATCGTCTAATGCTTTCGTGAGGGTCTTTCGATTAAGTGGGATCCTATGATTGTGGAGATTGAAAAGTCCTTTGCTATCATGGATAACTCATTGAGTGCGTTTGTTACTAAGCTTCAGGCAAAGGAGCTGGAATTTCAAGAGAGATTGAAGAGGTTAGAGACTGTTCAGAATCCATTGAAATATAAGGCTCCAAAAATAGGTTCATCTGAAGTGAAACACGCCCAGCCACAGACAGCTTTTACTTCAAATTCTGAGAAGACAACGTCAAGTTATGTCACTCCTGCACCTCAAAGTGTTCTGTATCAGAAAACTTCAAACAAGAGTGCAAGTACTGAGGTTTTGAGAACAGAGAATATTCGCATGCGTACGATTAAAGGGGTGGAGGAAGATATGGCGTTAGTCTCTATGGTAGTAAATTCTTATAATGATTTGTTACATGGGAGAATTGGTAATAGTCATTTGGAACAGGAAGACTACGATCAGATAGACGAGAACGAAATGGAGAAAATGGATATTCTTTGGGCCATGGGAAGTGTGATTCGCAGGGCAAAAAGATACATTGAAAAGACTGGGGAGAAACACTTGGGTGTGAGTAAGAACACCAAGTTTGGTTTTGACATGAAAAAGTCAGGTGTCATAACTGTCAAGAGCTGGGTCATTTCAAGCGAAACTGCACTAAACCAAAGCAGTAAGGATTTCATAACCCATTTCATAATCAGAAGCGTGAATCGAAGAATACTGTGAATGTTCCCATAATGGATGAATCATCGAAGGCTTTAGCAGTCACTTATGATGATGAGTCCTATGATTGGTCTTTCGATGTGACTGATGCTTACAATCGTCATGCTAATGTTGTTAGGATTAATATGACTGAGGAAGAGGAAGCAAGAGAAAGGGCTGGGAGAGAAAATATGGGTTGTGTTGGAAGAGATAAACAATGCAAATGTATAGGATGTAAGATGGAGGAACGACTGGATAAGGCATGGTACTGGGCAAATTGTTTACTAAGAGGGTATGTGAATAAAAGGGTTGAAGAGAAGTTTAAATGGGCAAAACATAATGATGGAGATGTTTGGACCGACAGTGAATCTTCCAGCTCAGATGATGAACCGAGGAAGTTCAGTAAACAAACTGGTCGTTCTTCTGGATTCATTACAAAGGGAAGTATGGTAGACAAGTTGGTGGTCGAGAAAGGGGGTTCGTCAGATATTGGTTCGGATAGCTCAAGTTCAGAATCGGAGTCAGAATCTGATTCATAGTTTGGTCAAGCTAATGAGAAAGCTCCACGCCTATATGCATTTATGGCTGATTCGTCAAGCAAAGCCAATGTAACTCTAGAAACTGAATTTGTCTGTACTAAATGTGTTAATCTTGAAATGCAGCTTAGTGAACTTAGAGAGTCGGTTAAAACATGCAATAGATGTGTAACTCTAGAGGATCAGGTGCAAAGATTGTCTGATATTTTCCTAAACTGTAATAATTATGTTTCTTTGAATCAAGAAATAGATGACCTTAAAAAGGCTTACCAGGTTCTTAAGAAGCAATATGAGGATAATATGTACTTTAAGAATAGAGAAAAAGAGTTTAGGGACATAATTAAGACATTAGATGATCAGGTGACTGATTTAAAGTCAAATGTGTTGTTAAATACTCAGACCATAGTGAGGCAGATTAAGGAGATAGATGAGCTTAAGAGAGAAAAAGAATCTTTTAAGATTAGTTTTGAAACTAAAAAGGAAAAGGCCTATATCTACAAGAGATCTGCGTTTGTCCTTGAGTATTGTCAGAATGTAGGAGGTAAAGAAACTAGTAGTGATTATAAACAGTGTCCACCTCCATTCGAGCATGACTATAGTTTCCCGCCTCCGAAGAAATAGTTCGGGGAAGATTACGTCCCCATTCAATCGACCGAACAAGATAAGGGTAACGGGATAGGTACATCTGAGACTTCTAGTGTAGGAGTTGAAAAGGATAAAAATGTAGAAAAACCTAACCCACAAGCTGTTAAAATTCTGAAAAACCCGGCACATCAGAGACCAATAAAGGTTAGGAACCGATCGCCAATTAAATTTGTTAAATGTCCTAATTTTGAGGAGGAGGACTTCTTGAAACCTGATGGAAATTCACAGTCCAAGTATGTTCCTCCACCAAAACGGTTTCCTGAAAGAACTCCTGAGCGAGTTCCTGTAAACAGGAGATCTCCGCCCCGATATTTAAGAAATAGATCACCACCTGCTCGTAGACCTAGCTTTAATTCCTACTTTAGGAATTATGATATTGAAACAGTGCGTACATGTTTGCATTACGGGTTGGGAGGTCACAGGGTGGTTCATTGTTCTAAACGATTTGTAGCTCCCAGAAGGAGGATCGAGCTGAGTCCCCCTAAAAGTTTTTAAAAATTTCAATCAGCTTCTCCTCCTAAAAATCAGATGTCGTCTAGACCAAACTCTCAAGGGTCAAGTTGAAATGTGATTTATGAGAATCCGTCCAAGACTGAAAACAGTAAAAGGGTTAAGCAAGATAATGTTTATTTCAAGAAACCCTTACATAAAAAGCCAAATGTGGGTAACTAAGGAGGGTTCTAATGGGACTTGTGGTTCGGGCACCGCTTTCAGGGAAAATGAAATGGTTGTTAATATAAATGGGAAACTCATTGCTGAAAAGGCATGGGTATCCCCCTCAAACTAATCATTTTTCTTATTACTTGTGTAGGTCACCTAAAGTCCAAAGAAAAATACTTGGATTGTTGATAGTGGGGCGTCCAGGCACATGACAGGGAACATGTCTCTGTTGAATGATGTTAAATCTATTAATGGTGGACCTATTTTGTTTGCTGGTGATCAAAGAGGGTTTATAACTGCTCAAGGGATGATTTCAAATTCGTCAGTTAGTTTTGGAAAATCTATGTAAAAGAAATGTCCAATAACCTGCTGTCTGTCTCTCAAGTGTGCGACAAGAGGCGCAAAGTTTTATTTGATGAACATCAGTGTTATATAATGAGAAAAGATTATAAAGTTCTAGATGATATGATTCTTATGACGATACCAAGATGTCAAGACTTGTACATTCTGGATATGTCAAAGGCTTATGTGCATGCGGCTACGGGACATCAGGCCTTTGTGTCCAAAGCTTCTGAATAAGAGTCTATGTTATGGCATAAAAGGATGGGGCATTTGAGTTTTAGGAAAATGAACCATTTAGTTCACAATTGTTTGGTAGAAGGGGTAAACATTAAAGGGTTTCAGGCTCCTGATGGTTATGTGCCGTGTAAGAAGGGTAAGCAAGCTAAGAAACCACATAAGGCAAAGAAACATCACTCCATTGATACTCCTCTTGAGATGCTTCATATGGACCTTTTCGGTCCAGTTAACAAGAAGAGTATTACTGGACACTCCTATTGCTTAGTGGTTACTGATGAATACTCACGGTTTACGTGGGTTGTGATGCTAAAAAGTAAAGGTGATACGTTCAAACAAATCAAGTTGCTGATCACGAGGCTTGAAACGTTGTATAAATTGAGGGTTCAAAGGATCCGAACAGATAATGGGACAGAGTTTAAAAATAAGAAGATGGAAGAGTATTGCAATGAAAGAGGAATTCAACAACAATTCAGTTCACCTTATACTCCTCAGATGAATGGTGTTGCTGAAAGAAAGAATCGTACTCTAATTGAAATGGCCAGGACCATGATGGCTGACTCAGAATTACCAGTTACCTTTTAGAGTGAGGCAGTTTTGAATGCGTGCTATACGATGAATAGAGTGCTTGTTGTGAAACGTCATGGCAAGACATGTTACGAGCTGCTTCTGAAAAGAAAACCTCACATTAAACATCTCGAACCATTTGGTTCTCTTTGTACTATAATGGTTAGAGATACAGGTGGAAAATTCAATACGAAAGCGGTTACAGGTAGGTTCTTGGGTTATGGGAATGCGTACAAACGTGTTTATAATTTGGATTCGCGGTGTGTTGAAGAATGTACCGAAATTGATATTCAAAGACATGCAGCAATCCCATCTGGTAAAGGGTATGCGTGGCAGTTTGATTATGATAAGTTGTTTGATTCATTCAATCTTCCTGAAGATGACTCTGATGATGAAGAGATAGCTGCACAAATGATGTATAACATGCGTCTCTCTGCAGAATGTATGTCTAATGTGAGTGTGCAATCTCAAGTGCCTAAAGCAACTGAAATTATAGCACCAGTGATAGGGACTAATGATGATGACTCAGATTCGGGCGATTCCGTTCCAGCATTAGAGGAATCGACCATACAGTCTGAGGGGGAGGAAGTTTATCTGGATGAAGTATACGAGGACTTGGTAGAGGATGAACCAAATAGAACTGTGTTGGAGGAACCACTTCAACCCACACAAACTGTTACTGTGGATCCTTTACAAACAAATACAGATGACACTACTGAAATAGGCAGACTTTGACGGTCTGGCCGATCAGTATCTCTACCTAAACATTTTAATGATTATGTAATTAACCCTGCAGGTGTTTCAGGTGCTAATACATGTGAATCTTCTGCTTCGGACGAGCGTGCAACACCCTCTGCAAATGTTGTTACTGCTTTTTATACTGAATTGAATCAGACCGTAAGAATCTTCAGGAATGTGTACTGTGATTCTGTATCGCAAATTGAACCTGAAGACGTCAAAGAGGCTTTGCAGTATGATGAGTGGGTTTCAGCAATGCAGGAAGAACTTCAATAGTTTAATCATTTGGGTGTTTGGAGATTGGTAATACCACCTAAAGGTTGTAAGCCTTATGGCCTGAAGTGGGTATTGAAAAATAAGACAGATGATCAGGGTATCGTGATCCAGAACAAAGCAAGATTGGTTGTTCGAGGTTATCAACAAATTCCAGAAGTTGATTATGATGAAGTATATGCTCCGGTTGCCAGACTAGAGGCGATACGGATGTTTTTTGCATTTTCTTCGTGGAAAGGTTTTAAAGTGTTTCAGATGGATGTTAAGAGTGCATTTTTATATGGTACTCTACAAGAAACTGTGTATGTGACTCAGCCACCGGGCTTTGTTGATCCACATCATCCAGAAAAGGTGTATCTCTTAGAGAAGGCGCTTTATAGTCTTTACCAAGCCCCGAGAGCTTGGTATGCTACTCTGTCCAACTATATGATAGAGAATGGTTTTAGATGAGGGGTCATCGATCAGACCTTATTTATTAAGGAAAGGGGGACGACATTATGTTGGTACAAGTTTATGTGGACGATATCATTTTTGGGTCAACTGATCAGAAAATGGTTGATGAGTTTCAGGACGTTATGCAAAAATGATTCAAGATGAGTTCGCTAGGGGCCATTAATTTCTTCTTGGGGTTGCAGGTTGATCAAAGTGAAAAGGGCATCTTTCTACATCAATCGAAGTATGTAGCTGACATCTTGAGCCGGTTTAAGATGGAAGATGAACGTATTGCCAAGAATCCTTTATCGGTGAATCACGGGATTACACCGGAAAATACAGGACCAAAAGTCAATCCAACTTTGTATAGGGCCATTATTGGTTCTTTAATGTATCTTACAGCGTCTCGCCCAGATATCATGTTCGCGACTTGTTTGTGTGCTCGGTATCAGGCACAGCCGAATGTGAATCATATGTTAGCAGCAAAGAAGATCATGCGTTATCTAAAGGGAACTCCGAGTTTGGGCTTATGGTATCCTAGAAAAGATGGGTTCGATCTAACGGCATTTAGTGATTCTGATTATGGGGGTTGTAAGAGAGATTTCAAATCAACCTCAGGAGGGTGTCAGTTTCTAGGTAGCAGATTGATAAGCTGGCAGTGTAAGAAATAAACGACAGTCGCACAATCAACATGTGAAGCTGAATATATTGCAGCTCCAAGTTGTACTTCTCAAGTTGTCTGAATTCAACAACAACTTCGGGACTACGATTTTCAAATTTCTAACACTCCTATATATGTTGATAATACTGCTGCTATTGCTGTTACTAAGAACCCTGTAAATCATACTAAGACCAAACACATAGGGATCAAGTACCATTTCATTATGGACTGTTATGAAAAGAAACTAATAGATGTCCTACAAATAGGTACAACCACCCAAAGGGCTGACTTGTTTACGAAAGCATTTGATAGACCCCGTTTCCTATTCCTATTAAATGTGTTAGGTGTGAAAGATAGGGCGGAGGTTGTGTCCAACAAGGAGTTATTGAAGTAACCATCCATTCTGTATCATTTGTATATTTGCATTTACATGCTGCATCATCTTTGCATGATACTTAGATTACTTTATGTTGTGCATGATCATTTTATTTTCTGTTATGCATTTTTGAAATTGAAAAACGATAAAGATTGTGTTTATTTGCTTTCTGTTGCGTAGAATAGTTGAGAAAATTGCTTCATCAGAAAATACAAAAACATTGAAAAATGAAAAAACCATAAAAAATCTGAAAACTAGAAAATGAGAAGTTGCTATGTGAAATTGGGAAATGATGGTATTACTGGACTTGCATGTTAAACGTTCTATGTAAGCAGTAAGTAGTACATGTTTAGTTAATGAATGTTGATAAATTTTGAGGATTGATTTTTGGAATGAGAGGATCACTTGTGCATAAAGTAAATAATCTTGGCAAGGAAATCTCGGAAAGGTTTAAAGCGGTTGACGGTAGTCACCTAACTATCACTGAGAATGTATTGAGAAATGATTGTTCAGGAACTCAACAGACGGTTGAGGTCTCCCCTACTACGATTTATATTCTAGTGAAGGATTGCAAAGTAAGTCCACAAGGTGAGTTTACTCTGTTCGAACCTATATCAGATTCTATTTACCTTTATTGCTTGGGCTGAAATGCCTTAGGTTAGTCAGGTATCCAAAGGGGGTGTTCTCACTATGAACGGGTCGAAAAGTGAAATTCTTTATCACAGACATTTCATCGGTTTAAGAAAGTAATTAAAGGAGACTGCTTCAACGCCAAAGATATAAGTTGCAGTGTGGTTCATCTCTAAGATTGGTGCATCATCATCAAAGTTGTAACTATTAATTTTAATTTTGTTTTCATTCATGTTAATGTTTGCAAAGGAAAAAGGGCAACATCAGAAAATCCAAAAAAAAAAAAAATGTGCAAGATCGTGTGGACTTTGTTATTGATTATTTATTCATGTAGATATGCTCTTAAAGAAATAAAGATGGTGCACCACAACAAATACAAAGAGTTCATGCTATACTAGTTTAGACTTCGTATCTATCGAAATTTAAAGTCTTCATGTGAAAGGTGATTAAACGTTATGTTGATCAGAACAATTTAAGTTATCTATATCCGAGGGGGAGAAGTGCCAGAGGATCAGATCTAGAAAACTCAAATCATTCTAGATAGCTGGGGATATCTTCTGGAGGGTATTCTAATTTAGAATTCCATCACCCCCAAAATCATCATATCTGTCCATCATTATTAGCTTTTCGCTCAAGCATGGGGTTTATAGCGACTGGTAACTAAGTTCTTACGGAGTATGCAATAAAATTGAGATAAACAAAGCCTTCTGAATCGAAAGGTATAAGTTTAAGGTAGAAGCTCATGGCTGACAGGGTTGCTAGAAACATCGTGAGATGTTCCTGTTCAATCTAGTCGAAAGTACATCGAGATGATAGCGGACAGTGTCAATATATTGTGCTCAATTGACTACCTAATACATTTGTGCGATCTCAAGTGAGGACTAAGTTTAAGATTATTTACCCATGTGCGCAAGTGATTTTCAAAAAGTCTGGGAGGAAAGTCTGATAAGTTTATTGATTTTCAAAGACTGAAAGTGTAAGTACTTGAGAATCAAAATGGAACAAAAAGTTCTGAATGAATGAATTTAAAGATGTTAATAATTGCAAATGATAGTTCAGTTCTGATCCCAAGAAGAATGTTGATTAATTCATCTTCTCACAAAATTATGTGTTTATGCTGTGTTAGCTGAATAGTTTGTTCTTGATAGTTTAATTTGTTTTCATGCTTGTGATATTCTTTTTACAGTTAGTTTATTGATTTAATTCATCATATGTATATGCTTGCATTATTTTATTTTTCCAAAGTTTGCCTTATAAAATGAAAAAGACAAAAAGATTTAGTGTGTGTTAATATTTTTTCATGTTTCATATTGTATATTTTGCATATCGTTGGTGGCTATTTCATAAACACTGTATGTGTGGACCGGGGGAGTAAGCAAGTGTGTAAGGGATTAGTGGAAGAGATCCGTAAAATGAAAAGTTTTATAAGTCATGTATTAATTTATTTGGCTTAGGTTAAAATGCTTTTGGATCTTGAAAGGATGAGTAAAGATGAGAATTTATGGACTAGTTTACATAAGTGAGTTGAATTGGTTGAAAATTAGAGTTAGATGAAACAAGAATTGGAAAACTAGGTTTTAATAATTTTGTTGCAACCGGACGGTTATACCATGCAACCACACGGTTACACCATGTAACCGTCCGGATAAGAGTGATTTAGGGTTTTTGGACTTCACAACTAACCGCACGGATACACATTGCATCCGCACGGATACATGATTTTAGGCCGGATAAAACACTACAACCGCACGGTTGCAGGATGGGTATAAATACCCAAAATCAGAACCGTGGGTTGCTAGTGCTCTCATTTGGCTAAAGTGTTAAATTTATCAAAAATTCCAAAGTGTTAAGGGAAGTTTTCGATCTCGTTTTTCTGATTCTACTTGTGTTTCTCATCAGTTTGATCTACAATAGGTTCGTTTTCATCCATTAAAACTTATGTTTTAATTAGTTTTTATTTTTATGAACTTAAGGATCAATATTGTGAGTGTTGATGTGTTTTAACTGAAATTGTTGTTTTAAACCTGCTAATCAGAGGTATTAGTTGCTATTACAATGATTTGTATGATGATCAATACTCGTTTTGGTGAATTTGGGTTTTGAAAACCCTAACTGATCGGATGAATTCAACCGCACAGTTGCACCTTGCAACCGCACGGTTGTACTTGCAACCGCACGGTTGCACCTTGCAACCGCACGGTCGTGCTTGCAACTGAGTATATTTATCTACATCCGTATGATTGCACAGCAAATTCAAAATTTGAACAGGCCTTGATGCATCCGTGTTAACTAGATCATACCCGTACGGTTACATGTGCAACCGTATCTGTTTTCATTACAACCGTATGGGTACATGTCAGAAACCCTAATTTTTATTTTTAAGCTGATAATTTTTGTGTTTGCAATATTGTGACTGTGTATTTCAGATATGTCTGGAACTCCCGTTTCAATTGTTCCTACCATCAAGGCTACAGGTTCAAGTTCTGGTCAGCTCCGTGCTGAAAAGAAGACTAAACCTAGAAGGGTGACAGAGTCTCGCTCAAAGAAGGCTTCTGAGCATAACAATGAGTTGCAGGTTGGACCTAACAACAACATGATTGCAAATTTGAATAAGATTGAGTCTTTGGCTAATTATCATGGGATTATGGAGTTTCTTGAGCGTTATCGGATCTACACAGCTATCACTATTGATGTGCCAGCTTATGTGTCTCATCAACGTGAATTTTGGAAGAATGTTACTTTGTCCAAAGCCATAGATGGTGAACGAAGGATTGATGTGCTGAACAGTGTTGTTCAGGGTAAGCCGATTGTTGTTACCGAGGGGCATATCAGGAGGCTGTTAAGGCAGATATGAAAACAAGGTTGAATTTAGGACTTGTCAAAGGCTGTTTCCAGAGATGCAAGTATTCTGGGGATTTGACTAAGTCAAAAGTGTTGAAGTCAGGTTTCTGTCCTACTTTCAAGTATTTGGCTCATGTTATTGTTCACTGTCTGAGTTCAAGAAGGGAAGGTTATGATGACTTAAACTTTGTGATGCAATCGATGATGGTGGCTTTAATTCTCAATCTTCTGTTCAACTTCTCTGGGGTTATTTTTGATTACTTGATTGAGAACAGCAAATTTAAGTCTGATCTGTATTTGCTTTATCCTCGATTCCTTCAGCTAGTTATTAATTCTCAGCATACAGAGCTTATTCAAGAAGATACGGACCTCATTAAGTTAAATGTGATGACCAATGAATTAGTGAGGCGTATGATTTACTACAAGGGTAAAGTAGCACCACCAAACCGCCCTTTGTTTGGTCATCTGAAAACGGCTGATTATGTTGCAAGAAACCCTAGAATGTGGAGAAATGAGGATAGTGATTCAGACAAGGAGGATATTATTCCTAATTTTGCAGAAACGGAGGATGAAGATGAGGTGGTTGAGGTGGGTTTTCACTCAGGTCGACCAGCTGATGATCTAGAGAACTTCAGTTTAGAAGATGAGGTTACCGAAGGTGGTGAATTATTGATGTCGTTAAAAAGGAAAGAAGTTCAGGTTGACGAACCTTTGAGAAGGCCAAAGAGAAAGAGGGGTCATGTGAGAAGGGTTGTTGATTCTTCAGGTGGAGCTTCAGCTACTCAAAGAGATGAGGCACTGTCTACTAAACGTGTTCAGGCGCCTCCGGTGCCACCTGCTCAACCTACTCAACAAGTTCCAACATCTCAAGTTGCTTCTATGCAGGAAGGTAGCTCACTGGCTCTTGCAAATGCTAATCTGGCATTTGTTACTCTTCAGGCTACTGTGCTGAACTTGGTTAATAAGGTTGATGAGATGACGAAGAAGGATAAAGAGAAAAATAAAAGGGTGAATGATTTACAAACTAAAGTGGACTCATTGACTTCTGAACTTGAGAAATCTCAGAAGTTAGCTGTTGTAACATCCCAAAATTTTAAGATAATATTTTACGAGAATTTATTAGTGATTCGTTATGTTTAAGTATTTAACTAATTGACAATTCAAGAATTTGTTAGTTAAATATTGGCAAGGACTAATCATGCAAAGTATGAAATGAGGTGGTTAGTGTTAAGGACCACCTAAACTATGTTTTAGTGGGGAGGGACCTAAGTTGCGAACTAGTGAAAGTTTATAAGTATTAAACTAGTCATGAAGCTTCTAGTTCATTTTGGGGAGAAAGTTCAAGAAAGAAAGAAAGAAAGAAAGAAAGAACGGGAGAGAAAGAGATGGGAGAAATTAGGGTTTTCAATTAGTGATCTAACCCTATAACAATCAAGTAAGTCTACAATCAAGGATGCTAGTAGCACAAAGAAGTAAGAAGATCATCATCAACATCCTTTTCTTCATGTTTTTCAAGTTTGAATTCTTAAGAAGAAGTTGAGGTAAAACTAGTACACTTGAAATTATTGAAGTTTATGTTTAGTTTATGCTTAGATCATGATGTAATGGATGTTTTATGAGTTAAGTTAGTGAATTTCGAATTTAAGTGCTATGGTGTATGTCTAAATGGGTTTTGTTAATGAAACGAAAGTATAAGAGTAGATTATGATAGGTTTATATTATGTTTATGTATAAATATTAGTTTTATAGTATTATGATACATGAATATGCATAATACTAGTTAAAAGATTGTGCATGGGGAAGAAGATGATTATATGTGTAATGAAATAGGTAAATGTGGTTTTGTGCACATAAGGTGTTTGATAAAATGCTTCAATGAAAGTGAAAATTGTAATTTAACAAGAAATGTTATGGATAAGGAGTTTATGATGAGTAATGAAATAATATAGTAGTTATTAATGGTAAAAAGGAGATTAAGAAGGTTAAAGACTAGTAAGTTATGTTGTGCATGAAATGAGGTTAATTAGTTAAGATTAATCTAGTTATGATTGTAAAGATTAAAGGAAAAGTATGATTAATGCGAAATGACAAGATTAGCATTTTGTGTAGTAGGTGCTAATCAAGGAAAGGAAGCAAACTTGGATGCAAATCGACAAGTGGCAAAGGTGAGTTATATGGGGGTAATATGGGCGGGTCAAGGGTGATCATGGAATCCATGATCATAAGTTATGTAAAAGAGATGTTTATGATTATTCTATGTTTTTGAGTTTAATTATAGAAGTGTACATGTGGTTGTTTTGAATACGAGATAGGATGATATGGGTGACTTAATGCTCCCGGATTGCATCCGTGCAAGAGGGTGACGATTAAGCTCACTAGGTAAAGCTTAGACTTTACGTCTATGTCAAAGAGCAAAGCTTAGACTTCATGTCTATTATAAGGCGAAAAGCTTAGACTTTGTGTCTATGTCAAGGTGTAAAGCTTAGACTTTATGTCTATGTTCATATCATGTGATAAGCTTAGATTTATATCCATGTTAAGTGTAAGCTTGGACGGGGTCCATGTTAATAGTAAGCTTGGATTTATATCCATGTTAAGTGTAAGCTTGGACGATGTCCATGTTATGTGTAAGCTTGAATTCACATCTATGATAATGTTTTAAGCTTGAACTATGTACATGTCATGTGCTAAGATTAGACGTATGCCTAGGATGTGAGATGATCAAGTTCAAAACACGAAATCAACCTTCGGGTTGGAAGGTTATGGTTACGTTATGATTGTGTTTATGTTTTAAGTTTAAGATATTTACTTACCAATAACTCACTAAGCATGAAAGCTTACCCCCATGATGTTTTATGTTTTATAGGAATGAAAGGACACCGTGAAGGTAAGGAGCCTATGTAAGGATAGCGGAGCATTGGTCATTAGTAAGTGGAATTGCAAGTCCCTATTTTGAATACTAGCTCTATCGATACCGCTTATCAACGCTAAGTCTTTTGTAATTGTTAACTATGTTTCTTTTAAGTTTTGGGACCAAATGTCATATTTAAGATGTGTAAACACGTTGCTCACAATTAAAACAAGTTGGAACGGAGTTGTTATGCGTTGATAGTCAAACGGGTCACAAGTGTTAATTTGGTTGAAAACTACCATGTCAGGGCCTGATCCCGGAATGGGATCAAAGGTGATTTTCAAGAAATTTGATCAGAACCTGATCCCATAGTGGGATGATGGGATACCATAGTGGGATCTAAAAAAAATGCTTTGTCGTTTATAGTACGGGTTTAAGGGCATTAAAATTTGGTATCAGAGCTATGGTTTAAGGGACTTGGATAATCTACTATAGGGATTATCTAGGCTTAAACCAACTCTAAGTTTTAATAACTGGTTTATGACTTGCATGATAGATAATGTTTAAAGTATTATGTCATGTTCCTTTGGATTGTATATGATGCTAGAAACTAGGAGAAAGGAATGGGAAGAATGAATGTGTGTTATGCATGAGTTTGTTAGTATTTGCGAGAAAACTATGCACTTGTGATGTGATGTACGAGAGTGGTTTGGTACACCCGAATTGCATCCGTGCAAGAGGGTGATGATCAAACCCACTAAGTAATGAAGCTTGGATCCATGTCAATGATGATGAGCTTGGACTTATGTCCATGAAAATGATGATGAGCTTGGACTTGTGTCCAAGTCAATGATGATGAGCTTGGACTTGTGTCCATGTCAATGATGATGAGCTTGGACTTGTGTCCATGTCAATGAGGATTAGCTTGGACTTGCATCCATGTTGATGATGATAAGCTTGGACTTGTGTCCATGTCGATAATGGTAAGCTTGGATCCATGGTAAAGTTAATGAGCTTGGACTTGCGTCCATGGTAGAGTTAATGAGCTTGGACTTGCGTCCATGGTAATGTTAGTGAGCCTGAAATTACGTCCATGTTAATCTTGATGAGTTTAGACCTTATGTCTATGGATTTGTGTTTAGCTTAGGCACAATCTTAGGTCATCCCTAGTAAGTTGTGTCATTGGTGTGGTATGACCGGATCCGATACAAGAAAGAAACTTGCGGGTTGACAGGTTATGTTTTGGTTATGATTATGCTAAAACTAAGAGTACTCCTGGGTTTTTGTGACCACGAGTTCTATATAGGATGATGTAAGTTGCAAGTTTAAGATGAACAAACACATGAATAGAAATGGTTATGTAAAGTAGTTGTCAAAAGTATAATAAATGTACCCTTAAGTTAAGATGACTAAAGACAATGTAACGAAAACGAGAAAAGCGTGTGAGACGACCCGTCCTAATCTATAAGGATGAATACAATAACATATGATTACATCGCGAGGTACTTGACTCTATATGATACATTTTACAAACATTGCATTCATTTTTAAAAGACAAACTTTCATTACTTCGAAAGTTGACGGCATGCATACCATTTCATAATATATTCATCTATAAATGACTTAATAATATTCTTGATGAACTCAACGACTCGAATGCAACGTCTTTTAAAATATGTCATGAATGACTCCAGGTAATATCTCTAAAATGCACAGCGAAAGATTTCTTTCATACGTGAGAATAAACATGCTTTAAAGTGTCAACCAAAAGGTTGGTGAGCTCATTAGTTTAACATAAACATTCATTTCCATCATTTTAATAGACCACAAGATTTTATATATTTAATTGTATACGTAACCCGAGTACAAAATAACACGCGTAACCCGCGAATTAAAAATCATTCATATGGTGAACGCTTAATAACCAACTTAACTTTAATGCATAAAATATCCACAAACAGAACCTCTCATCTGTATAATAATAATAATCTCGAATACTAAAGCATCCATGAAATGTCCCGTTCATATTGATTATAAACGTTCCATATTAATTGATTTCGTCGCGAGGTTTTGACCTCTATATGAGACGTTTTTCAAAGACTACATTCATTTTTAAAACAACCATAACCTTTATTTTATCTATAAAGGTTTAAAAAGCATTACGTAGATTATCAAATAATGATAATCTAAAATATACCGTTTACACACGACCATTACATAATGATTTACAATAAGAATATATTACATCAAAAATAAGTTTCTTGAATACAGTTTTTACATAATATCATACAAGCATGGACTCTAAATCTTGTCCTTATTTTAGTATGCAACAGCGGAAGCTCTTAATAATCACCTGAGAATAAATATGCTTAAAACGTCAACAAAAATGTTGGTGAGTTATAGGTTTAACCTATATATTATTAAATCATAATAATAGACCACAAGATTTCATATTTCAATATACATCCCATACATAGAGATAAAATTCATTCATATGGTGAACACCTGGTAACCGACTTTAACAAGATGCATATAAGAATATCCCCTATCATTCCGGGAAATCCTTCGGACATGATAAAAATGAATTCGAAGTACTAAAGCATCCGGTACTTTGGATGGGGTTCGTTAGGCCCAATAGATCTATCTTTAGGATTCGCGTCAATTAGTAGATCGGTTTACTAATTCTTAGGCTACCAAGCAAAAGGGGCATATTCGGCTTCGATCATTCACCCATATAATGTAGTTTCATTTACTTGTGTCTATTTCGTAAAACATTTATAAAACTACATGTATTCTCATCCCAAAATATTAGATTTTAAAAGTGGGACTATAACTCACTTTCACAGATTTTTACTTTGTCGGGAAGTAAGACTTGGCCACTGGTCGATTCACGAACCTATAACAAATATGTACATATATATCAAAGTATGTTCAAAATATATTTACAACACTTTTAATACATTTTGATGTTTTAAGTTTATTAAGTCAGCTGTCCTCGTTAGTAACCTACAACTAGTTATCCAAAGTTAGATGTACAGAAAAAAATTGATATATATTATCTTGAATCAATCCACGACCCAGTGTATACATGTCTCAGGCTAGATCACAACTCAAAGTATATATATTTTTGGAATCAACCTCAGTCCTGTATAGCTAACTCCCACATTACTGCATATAGAGTGTCTATGGTTGTTCCAAATAATATATACACATGGGTCAATATGATATGTCAAAACATTTGCATACGTGTCTATGGTATCCCAAGATTACATAATATATTAGAATACATCTATAATACAATATAAGTTAGCTATGATATGATTAATATAGATTTGTTACCAATTTTCACGTAGCTACAACAAGAAAAAATATCCAATCTTGTTTTACCCATAACTTATTCGTTTTAAATCTGTTTTGAGTGAATCAAATTGCTATTGTTTCATATTAAACTCTATTTTATGAATCTATACATAAAAAGTATAGGTTTATAGTCAGAAATATAAGTTACAAGTCGTTTTTGTAAAGGTAGTCATTTCAGTCGAAAAAACGACGTCTAGATGACCATTTTGGAAAACATACTTTCACTTTGAGTTTAACCATAATTTTTGGATATAGTTTCATGTTCATAAGAAAAATCATTTTCCCAGAATAACAACTTTTAAATCAAAGTTTATCATAGTTTTTAATTAACTAACCCAAAACAGCCCGCGGTGTTACTACGACGGCGTATATCCGGTTTTACAGTGTTTTTCGTGTTTTCAGGTTTTAAATCATTAAGTTAGCATATCATATAGATATATAACATGTGTTAAGTTGATTTTAAAAGTCAAGTTAGAAGGATTAACTTTTGTTTACGAACAAATTTAGAATTAACTAAACTATGTTCTAGTGATTACATGTTCAAATCTTCGAATAAGATAGTTTTATATGTATGAATCGAATGATGTTATGAACATCATTACTACCTCAAGTTTAGTAGGTAAACCTACTAGAAGTGACAAGAAATGATCTAGCTTCAAAGGATCTTGGATGGCTTGAAAGTTCTTGAAGTAGAATCATGACACGAAAACAAGTTCAAGTAAGATTTTCATTCGAAATAAGATTGTTATAGTTATAGAAATTGAATCAAAGTTTGGATATGAGTATTACCTTGTATTAGAAAGATATCTTACTATAAATAAGAAAGATTTCTTGAGGTTGGATGATCACTCTACAAGATTGGAAGTAAGCTAGCAAACTTGGAAGTATTCTTGATTTTATGAAACTAGAACTTGTAGAATTTATGAAGAACACTTAGAACTTGAAGATAGAACTTGAGAGAGATCAATTAGATGAATAAAATTGAAGAATTAAAGTGTTTGTAGGTGTTTTTGGTCGTTGGTATATGGATTAGATATAAAGGATGTGTAATTTTGTTTATATGTAAATAAGTCATGAATGATTACTCATATTTTTGTAATTTTATGAGATATTTCATGCTAGTTGCCAAATGATGGTTCCCACATCTGTTAGGTGACTCACATGGGCTGCTAATAGCTGATCATTGGAGTGTATATACCAATAGTACATACATCTAAAAGCTGTGTATTGTACGAGTACAAATACGGGTGTATATGAGTAGAATTGTTGATGAAACTGAACGAGGATGTAATTGTAAGCATTTTTTTAAGTAGAAGTATTTTGATAAGTTTCTTGAAGTCTTTCAAAAGTGTATGAATACATATTAAAACACTACATGTATATACATTTTAACTGAGTCGTTAAGTCATCGTTAGTCGTTACATGTAAATGTTGATTTGAAACCTTTAAGTTAACGATCTTGTTAAATGTTGTTAACCCATTGTTTATTAAATCAAATAAGATTTTAAATTATTACATTATCATGATATCATCATGTATTAATATTTCTTAATATGATATAAATACATTAAATGTCGTTACAACGATAATCGTTACATATATGTCTCGTTTCAAAATCATTAAGTTAGTAGTCTTGTTTTTACATATGTAGTTCATTGTTAATATACTTAATGATATGTTTACTTATCATAATATCATGTTAACTATATATATATCTATATATATGTCATCATATAGTTTTTACAAGTTTTGACGTTCGTGAATCACCGGTCAACTTGGATCGTCAAATGTCTATATGAAACCTATTTCAATTAATCAAGTCTTAACAAGTTTGATTTCTTAACATGTTGGAAACACTTAATCATGTAAATAACAATTTCATTTAATATATATAAACATGGAAAAGTTCGGGTCACTACAGTACCTACCCGTTAAATAAATTTCGTCCCGAAATTTTAAGCAGTTGGAGGTGTTAACGTATCTTCTGGAAATAAGTGCGGGTATTTCTTCTTCATCTGATCTTCTCATTCCCAAGTGAACTCGGGTCCTCTACGAGCATTCCATCGAACCTTAACAATTGGTATCTTGTTTTGTTTAAGTCTTTTAACCTCACGATCCATTATTTCGACGGGTTCTTCGATGAATTGAAGTTTTTCGTTGATTTGGATTTCGTCTAACGGAATAGTGAGAACTTCTTTAGCAAAACATTTCTTCAAATTCAAGACGTTGAAAGTGTTATGTACAGCCGCGAGTTGTTGAGGTAACTCAAGTCGGTAAGCTACTGGTCCGACACGATCAATAATCTTGAATGGTCCAATATACCTTGGATTTAATTTACCTCGTTTACCAAATCGAACAACGCCTTTCCAAGGTGCAACCTTAAGCATGACCATCTCTCCAATTTCAAATTCTATATCTTTTCTTTTAATGTCGGCGTAGCTCTTTTGTCGACTTTGGGCGGTTTTCAACCGTTGTTGAATTTGGATGATCTTCTCGGTAGTTTCTTGTATTATCTCCGGACCCGTAATCTGTCTATCCCCCACTTCACTCCAACAAATTGGAGACCTGCACTTTCTACCATAAAGTGCTTCAAATGGCGCCATCTCAATGCTTGAATGGTAGTTGTTGTTGTAGGAAAATTCTGCTAACGGTAGATGTCGATCCCAACTGTTTTTGAAATCAATAACACATGCTCGTAGCATGTCTTCAAGCGTTTGTATCGTCGTTTCGCTCTGTCCATCAGTTTGTGGATGATAGGCAGTACTCATGTCTAGACGAGTTCCTAATGCTTGTTGTAATGTCTGCCAGAATCTTGAAATAAATCTGCCATCCCTATCAGAAATAATAGAGATTGGTATTCCATGTCTGGAGACGGCTTTCTTCAAATACAGTCGTGCTAACTTCTTCATCTTGTCATCTTCTCTTATTAGCAGGAAGTGTGCTGATTTGGTGAGACGATCAACTATTACCCAAATAGTATCAAAACCACTTACAGTCCTTGGCAATTTAGTGATGAAATCCATGGTAATGTTTTCCCATTTCCATTCCGGGATTTCGGGTTGTTGAAGTAGACCTGATGGTTTATGATGCTCAGCTTTGACCTTAGAACACGTCAAACATTCTCCTACGTATTTAGCAACATCGGCTTTCATACCCGGCCACCAAAAATGTTTCTTGAGATCCTTGTACATCTTTCCCGTTCCAGGATGTATTGAGTATCTGGTTTTATGAGCTTCTCTAAGTACCATTTCTCTCATATCTCCAAATTTTGGTACCCAAATCCTTTCAGCCCTATACCGGGTTCCGTCTTCCCGAATATTAAGATGCTTCTCCGATCCTTTGGGTATTTCATTCTTTAAATTTCCCTCTTTTAAAACTCCTTGTTGCGCCTCCTTTATTTGAGTAGTAAGGTTATTGTGAATCATTATATTCATAGATTTTACTCGAATGGTGAAATGTCCCGTTCTTATAGATTAATAACGTTCCATATTAATTGATTTCGTTGCGAGGTTTTGACCTCTATATGAGACGTTTTTCAAAGACTGCATTCATTTTAAAACAAACCATAACCTTTATTTCATCAATAAAGGTTTAAAAAGCTTTACGTAGATTATCAAATAATGATAATCTAAAATATCCTGTTTACACACGACCATTACATAATGGTTTACAATACAAATATGTTACAACAAAATAAGTTTCTTGAATGCAGTTTTTACACAATATCATACAAGCATGGACTCCAAATCTCGTCCTTATTTAAGTATGCGATAGCGGAAGCTCTTAATAATCACCTGAGAATAAACATGCTTAAAACGTCAACAAAAATGTTGGTGAGTTATAGGTTTAACCTATATATATCAAATCATAATAATAGACCACAAGATTTCATATTTCAATACACATCCCATACATAGAGATAAAAATCATTCATATGGTGAACACCTGGTAACCGACATTAAAAAGATGCATATATAAGAATATCCCCATCATTCCGGGACACCCTTCGGATATGATATAAATTTCGAAGTACTAAAGCATCCGGTACTTTGGATGGGGTTTGTTAGGTCCAATAGATCTATCTTTAGGATTCGCGTCAATTAGGGTGTCTGTTCCCTAATTCTTAGATTACCAGACTTAATAAAAAGGGGCATATTCGATTTCGATAATTCAACCATAGAATGTAGTTTCACGTACTTGTGTCTATTTTGTAAATCATTTATAAAACCTGCATGTATTCTCATTCCAAAAATATTAGATTTTAAAAGTGGGACTATAACTCACTTTCACAGATTTTTACTTCGTCGGGAAGTAAGACTTGGCCACTGGTTGATTCACGAACCTATAAAAATATATACATATATATCAAAGTATGTTCAAAATATATTTACAACACTTTTAATATATTTTGATGTTTTAAGTTTATTAAGTCAGCTGTCCTCGTTAGTAACCTACAACTAGTTGTCCACATTTAGATGTACAGAAATAAATCGATAAATATTATCTTGAATCAATCCACGACCCAGTGTATACGTATCTCAGTATTGATCACAACTCAAACTATATATATTTTGGAATCAACCTCAACCCTGTATAGCTAACTCCAACATTCACATATAGAGTGTCTATGGTTGTTCCGAAATATATATAGATGTGTCGACATGATAGGTCGAAACATTGTATACGTGTCTATGGTATCTCAAGATTACATAATATACAATACAAGTTGATTAAGTTATGGTTGGAATAGATTTGTTACCAATTTTCACGTAGCTAAAATGAGAAAAATTATCCAATCTTGTTTTACCCATAACTTCTTCATTTTAAATCCGTTTTGAGTGAATCAAATTGCTATGGTTTCATATTGAACTCTATTTTATGAATCTAAACAGAAAAAGTATAGGTTTATAGTCGGAAAAATAAGTTACAAGTCATTTTTGTAAAGGTAGTCATTTCAGTCGAAAGAACGACGTCTAGATGACCATTTTAGAAAACATACTTCCACTTTGAGTTTAACCATAATTTTTGGATATAGTTTCATGTTCATAATAAAAATAATTTTCTCAGAATAACAACTTTTAAATCAAAGTTTATCATAGTTTTTAATTAACTAACCCAAAACAGCCCGCGGTGTAACTACGACGGCGTAAATCCGGTTTTACGGTGTTTTTCGTGTTTCCAGGTTTTAAATCATTAAGTTAGCATATCATATAGATATAGAACATGTGTTTAGTTGATTTTAAAAGTCAAGTTAGAAGGATTAACTTTTGTTTGCGAACAAGTTTAGAATTAACTAAACTATGTTCTAGTGATTACAAGTTTAAACCTTCGAATAAGATAGCTTTATATGTATGAATCGAATGATGTTATGAACATCATTACTACCTTAAGATCCTTGGATAAACCTACTGGAAAAGAGAAAAATGGATCTAGCTTCAACGGATCTTTGGATGGCTCGAAGTTCTTGAAGCAGAATCATGACACGAAAACAAGTTCAAGTAAGATCATCACTTGAAATAAGATTGTTATAGTTATAGAAATTGAACCAAAGTTTGAATATGATTATTACCTTGTATTAGAATGATAACCTACTGTAAGAAACAAAGATTTCTTGAGGTTGGATGATCACCTTACAAGATTGGAAGTGAGCTAGCAAACTTGAAAGTATTCTTGATTTTATGTAACTAGAACTTGTAGAATATATGAAGAACACTTAGAACTTGAAGATATAACTTGAGAGAGATCAATTAGATGAAGAAAATTGAAGAATGAAAGTGTTTGTAGGTGTTTTTGGTCGTTGGTGTATGGATTAGATATAAAGGATATGAAATTTTGTTTTCATGTAAATAAGTCATGAATGATTACTCATATTTTTGTAATTTTATGAGATATTTCATGCTAGTTGCCAAATGATGGTTCCCACATGTGTTAGGTGACTCAAATGGGCTGCTAAGAGCTGATCATTGGAGTGTATATACCAATAGTACATACATCTAAAAGCTGTGTATTGTACGAGTACGAATACGGGTGCATACGAGTAGAATTGTTGATGAAACTGAACGAGGATGTAATTGTAAGCATTTTTGTTAAGTAGAAGTATTTTGATAAGTGTATTGAAGTCTTTCAAAAGTGTATAAATACATATTAAAACACTACATGTATATACATTTTAACTGAGTCATTAAGTCATCGTTAGTCGTTACATGTAAGTGTTGTTTTGAAACATTTAGGTTAACGATCTTGTTAAATGTTGTTAACCCAATGTTTATAATATCAAATGAGATTTTAAATTATTATATTATCATGATATTATCATGTATGAATATCTCTTAATATGATATATATATATACATTAAATGTCTTTACAACGATAATCGTTACATATATGTCTCGTTTAAAAATCATTAAGTTAGTAGTCTTGTTTTTACATATGTAGTTCATTGTTAATATACTTAATAATATGTTTACTTATCATAGTATCGTGTTAACTATATATATATCCATATATATGTCATCATATAGTTTTTACAAGTTTTAAATTTCGTGAATCACCTGTCAACTTGGGTGGTCAATTGTCTATATGAAACATATTTCAATTAATCAAGTCTTAACAAGTTTGATTGCTTAACATGTTGGAAACATTTAATCATGTAAATATCAATCTCAATTAATATATATAAACATGGAAAAGTTCGGGTCACTACAGTACCTACCCGTTAAATAAATTTTGTCCCGAAATTTTAAGCTGTTGAAGGTGTTGACGAATCTTCTGGAAATAGATGCGGGTATTTCTTCTTCATCTGATCTTCACGCTCCCAGGTGCACTCGGGTCCTCTACGAGCATTCCATCGAACCTTAACAATTGGTATCTTGTTTTGCTTAAGTCTTTTCACCTCACGATCCATTATTTCGACGGGTTCTTCGATGAATTGAAATTTTTCGTTGATTTGGATTTCATCTAACGGAATAGTGAGATCTTCTTTAGAAAAACATTTCTTCAAATTCGAGACGTGGAAAGTGTTATGTACAGCCGCGAGTTGTTGAGGTAACTCAAGTCGGTAAGCTACTGGTCCGACACGATCAATAATCTTGAATGGTCCAATATACCTTGGATTTAATTTCCCTCGTTTACCAAATCGAACAACGCCTTTCCAAGGTGCAACTTTAAGCATGACCATCTCTCCAATTTCAAATTCTATATCTTTTCTTTTAATGTCAGCGTAGCTCTTTTGTCGACTTTGGGCGGTTTTCAACCGTTGTTGAATTTGGATGATCTTCTCGGTAGTTTCTTGTATAATCTCCGGACCCGTAATCTGTCTATCCCCCACTTCACTCCAACAAATCGGAGACCTGCACTTTCTACCATAAAGTGCTTCAAACGGTGCCATCTCAATGCTTGAATGGTAGCTGTTGTTGTAGGAAAATTCTGCTAACGGTAGATATCGATCCCAACTGTTTCCGAAATCAATAACACATGCTCGTAGCATGTCTTCAAGCATTTGTATCGTCCTTTCGCTCTGCCCATCAGTTTGTGGATGATAGGCAGTACTCATGTCTAGACGAGTTCCTAATGCTTGCTGCAATGTCTGCCAGAATCTTGAAATAAATCTGCCATCCCTATCAGAGATAATAGAGATTGGTATTCCATATCTGGAGACAACTTCCTTCAAATACAGTCATGCTAACTTCTCCATCTTGTCATCTTCTCTTATTGGCAGGAAGTGTGCTGATTTGGTGAGACGATCAACTATTACCCAAATAGTATCAAAACTACTTGCAGTCCTTGGCAATTTAGTGATGAAATCCATAGTAATGTTTTCCCATTTCCATTCCGGGATTTCGGGTTGTTGAAGTAGACCTGATGGTTTCTGATGCTCAGCTTTGACCTTAGAACACGTCAAACATTCTCCTACGTATTTAGCAACATCGGCTTTCATACCTGGCCACCAAAAATGTTTCTTGAGATCCTTGTACATCTTCCCCGTTCCAGGATGTATTGAGTATCTGGTTTTATGAGCTTCTCTAAGTACCATTTCTCTCATATCTCCAAATTTTAGTACCCAAATCCTTTCAGCCCTATACCGGGTTCCGTCTTCCCGAATATTAAGATGCTTCTCCGTACCTTTGGGTATTTCATCCTTTAAATTTCCCTCTTTTAAAACTCCTTGTTGCGCCTCCTTTATTTGAGTAGTAAGGTTATTATGAATCATTATATTCATAGATTTTACTCGAATGGGTTCTCTGTCCTTCCTGCTCAAGGCATCGGCTACCACATTTGCCTTCCCCGGGTGGTAACGAATCTCAAAGTCGTAATCATTCAATAATTCAATCCACCTACGCTGCCTCATATTCAGTTGTTTCTGATTAAATATGTGTTGAAGACTTTTGTGGTCGGTATATATAATACTTTTGACCCCATATAAGTAGTGCCTCCAAGTCTTTAATGCAAAAACAACCGCGCCTAATTCCAAATCATGCGTCGTATAATTTTGTTCGTAAATCTTCAATTGTCTAAACGCATAAGCAATCACCTTCGTTCGTTGCATTAATACACAATCGAGACCTTGCTTTGATGCGTCACAATAAATCACAAAATCATCATTCCCTTCAGGCAATGACAATATAGGTGCCGTAGTTAGCTTTTTCTTCAATAACTGAAACGCTTTCTCTTGTTCATCATTCCATTCAAATTTCTTCCCTTTATGCGTTAATGCAGTCAAGGGTTTTGCTATTCTGGAAAAGTCTTGGATGAACCTTCTGTAGTAACCAGCTAGTCCTAAAAACTGGCGTATGTGTTTCGGAGTTTTCGGGGTTTCCCACTTTTCAACAGTTTCTATCTTTGCCGGATCCACCTTAATACCTTCTTTGTTCACTATGTGACCGAGGAATTGAACTTCTTCCAACCAAAATGCACACTTTGAAAACTTAGCGTACAATTCTTCCTTCCTCAATACTTCTAACACCTTTCTCAAATGTTCACCGTGTTCTTGGTCATTCTTTGAGTAAATAAGTATGTCATCAATGAAAACAATGACAAACTTGTCAAGGTATGGTCCACACACTCGGTTCATAAGGTCCATGAACATAGCTGGTGCATTAGTTAAACCAAACGGCATGACCATAAACTCGTAATGACCGTAACGTGTTCTGAAAGCAGTCTTTGGAATATCATCTTCTTTCACCCGCATTTGATGATACCCGGAACGTAAGTCAATCTTTGAATAAACAGACGAGCCTTGTAGTTGATCAAATAAGTCGTCGATTCTCGGTAATGGGTAGCGGTTCTTGATGGTAAGTTTGTTCAACTCTCGGTAGTCGATACACAACCTGAATGTACCATCTTTCTTCTTGACAAACAAAACAGGAGCTCCCCACGGTGATGTGCTTGGTCGAATGAAACCACGCTCTAAAAGTTCTTGTAATTGGCTTTGCAATTCTTTCATCTCGCTGGGTGCGATTCTGTAAGGAGCACGATCTATTGGTGCAGCTCCTGGTACAATATCTATTTGAAATTCAACGGATCGATGTGGGGGTAATCCCGGTAATTCTTTCGGAAATACATCGGGAAATTCTTTTGCAATGGGAACATCATTGATGCTCTTTTCTTCAGTTTGTACTTTCTCGACGTGTGCTAGAACAGCATAGCAACCTTTTCTTATTAGTTTTTGTGCCTTCAAATTACTAATAAGATGTAGCTTCGTGTTGCCCTTTTCTCCGTACACCATTAAGGGTTTTCCTTTTTCTCGTATAATGCGAATTGCATTTTTGTAACAAACGATCTCTGCTTTCACTTCTTTCAACCAGTCCATACCGATTATCACATCAAAACTCCCTAACTCTACTGGTATCAAATCAATCTTAAATGTTTCGCTAACCAGTTTAATTTCTCGATTCCGACATATATTATCTGCTGAAATTAATTTACCATTTGCTAATTCGAGTAAAAATTTACTATCCAAAGGCGTCAATGGACAACTTAATTTAGCACAAAAATCTCTACTCATATAGCTTCTATCCGCACCCGAATCAAATAAAACGTAAGCAGATTTATTGTCAATAAGAAACGTACCCGTAACAAGCTCCGGGTCTTCCTGTGCCTCTGCCGCATTAATATTGAAAACTCTTCCGCGGCCTTGTCCATTCGTGTTCTCCTGGTTCGGGCAATTTCTAATAATGTGGCCCGGTTTTCCACATTTATAACAAACTACATTGGCATAACTTGCTCCGACACTACTTGCTCCGCCATTACTCGTTCCAACACCATTTGTTCCTTTCGTTCTATTAACCCCTGGTATGTAGACCTCACACTTCGCCGCGCTATGACCATTTCTTTTACACTTGTTGCAAAATTTGGTGCAGAACCCCGAGTGATACTTTTCACACCTTTGGCATAGCTGCTTCTGATTATTGTTATTGTTGCGGTTATTATTGTTGTTGGGATGATTGTTGTAGTTGCTGTTGTTGTTGTTGTTGTTGTTGGGCCGTTTGTTATAGTTGCGATTGATGTTGCGATTGTTGGGGTAATTGTTGCGATTATTGTTGTAATTGCTGTTGTTGTTGTATTGGTGATTCTTATCACCGTTTTCCTCCCACTTTCTTTTGACTTGCTTCACATTGGCCTCTTCAGCAGTCTGTTCTTTAATTCTTTCTTCAATCTGGTTCACTAGTTTGTGAGCCATTCTGCATGCATGTTGTATGGAGGCGGGCTCGTGTGAACTTATATCTTCTTGGATTCTTTCCGGTAATCCTTTCACAAACGCGTCGATCTTCTCTTCCTCATCTTCGAATGCTCCCGGACACAATAGGCACAATTCTGTTAATCGTCTTTCGTACGTGGTAATATCAAATCCTTGGGTTCGTAACCCTCTAAGTTCTGTCTTGAGCTTATTGACCTCGGTTCTGGGACGGTACTTCTCGTTCATCAAGTGCTTGAATGCTGACCACGGTAGTGCGTACGCATCGTCTTGTCCCACTTGCTCTAGATAGGTATTCCACCATGTTAACGCAGAACCTGTGAAGGTATGCGTAGCATACTTCACTTTGTCCTCTTCAGTACACTTACTTATGGCAAACACCGATTCGACCTTCTCGGTCCACCGTTTCAATCCGATCGGTCCTTCGGTTCCATCAAATTCCAAAGGTTTGCACGCAGTGAATTCTTTGTAGGTGCATCCTACACGATTTCCTGTACTGCTAGATCCAAGGTTATTGTTGGTATGTAGCGCAGCCTGTACTGCGGCTATGTTTGAAGCTAGAAAAGTACGAAATTCCTCTTCATTCATATTCACGGTGTGTCGAGTAGTCGGTGCCATTTCCTTCAAAATAGTCAAATGGAACAAGTTAATCATACAGAATATTAAGAGTAGTTAATAGTATTTCGTAGCATAATATGAACTCATTTATAAAAGCTTTTTCTTCATATTAGCGTTTTATAAGTTTAAATTCGGGTAGTACCTACCCGTTAAGTTCATACTTAGTAGCTAATATACAATTCAACTACTACAATTCTATATGAAAAACTGATTATAATAATATTTCGCGTTCAAACTTTTTCACAATATTTTACAAACTTACAATACCGCTTATTTTACATATAGCATGAAATATAGCACACAATAAATTTGATACAAGATGGTTGTGAAGATAATTCTAGCTAGTACACAAGTCGTTCAGCAAAGGCAATAAAGACACGTAATTCATACGTCCAGAAACAAGTCATGCATTCTGGTTTTACTAGGATTACTTCCCATCCTTGGTCTTGTGGAACATAACCGTTATGGCCATTGATAAGACAGCGTGTTGTAACGTCGTCAAAGGTACGAGGGTTACGTAATGTCCAACAGTCCCGTAACAATCTAAAAACCTCATTTCTTACCCCAATTACCGACTCCGTCACTTGTGGGAACGTTTTGTTTAATAATTGTAGCCCGATGTTCTTGTTCTCACTTTGGTGAGAAGCGAACATTACTAATCCGTAAGCATAACATGCTTCTTTATGTTGCATGTTAGCCGCTTTTTCTAAATCACGAAGTCCAAAATTCGGATATTTTGAGTCAAAATAATTTCTTAACCCATTGCGTAAAATAGCATTTGGGTTCCCCGCAATATATGCGTCAAAGTAAAGACATCGTAACTTATGGATTTCCCAATGTGATATCCCCCATCTTTCGAACGAAAGCCTTTTATAAACCAAGGCATTCTTGGAACGTTCTTCGAATGTCTTACAAACTGATCTCGCCTTAAATAGTTGTGCCGAAGAATTCTGACCGACTCTAGACAAGATTTCATCAATCATGTCTCCGGGTAGGTCTCTTAAAATATTGGGTTGTCTATCCATTTTGTGTTTTTATACTGTAAAATAGACAAGAGTTAGATTCATAAAAAAAAAATACTTATTAATACAAGCAATTTTACATATATCTTAAAGCATAAGCACACTATATTACATATATTACACCACACGAATACAACTATCTTATTCCGACTCGCTTGTTTCTTCTTTTTCGGTTTTGGTTCGTTTTGCCAAGTTTCTAGGGATATATGATGTTCCCCTAATACGAGCCGTCGTTTTCCACATTGGTTTAGAAAAACCTGGTGGTTTAGAGGTTCCCGGGTCATTGTTACAACTTAAGGACTTCGGGGGTTGACGATACATATAAAGTTCATCGGGGTTGGAATTAGATTTCTCTATTTTTATGCCCTTTCCTTTATTATTTTCTTTTGCCTTTTTAAATTCAGGTGGGGTAATTTCTATAACATCATCGGAATTCTCGTCGGAATCCGATTCATCGGAGAATTGGTAATCCTCCCAATATTTTGCTTCCTTGGCGGAAACACCATTGACCATAATTAACCTTGGTCAGTTGGTTGAGGATTTTCTTTTACTTAACCGTTTTATTATTTCCCCCACCGGTTCTATTTCTTCATCCGGTTCCGATTCTTCTTCCGGTTCCGATTCTTCTTCCGGTTCCGACTCTTCTTCCGGTTCCTCTTCGGGAACTTGTGAATCAGTCCACGAATCATTCCAATTTACATTTGACTCTTCATTATTATTAGGTGAGTCAATGGGATTTGTTCTAGAGGTAGACATCTATCACATAATATCAAACACGTTAAGAGATTAATATATCACATAATATTCACATGTTAAAAATATATAGTTTCCAACAAAATTTGTTAAGCAATCATTTTTCAAGTAAACACGGTCGAAGTCCAGACTCACTAATGCATCCTAACAAACTCGATAAGACACACTAATGCAAAATTCTGGTTCTCTAAGACCAACGCTCGGATACCAACTGAAATGTCCCGTTCTTATAGATTAAAAACGTTCCATATTAATTGATTTCGTTGCGAGGTTTTGACCTCTATATGAGACGTTTTTCAAAGACTGCATTCATTTTAAAACAAACCATAACCTTTATTTCATCAATAAAGGTTTAAAAAGCTTTACGTAGATTATCAAATAATGATAATCTAAAATATCCTGTTTACACACGACCATTACATAATGGTTTACAATACAAATATGTTACAACAAAATAAGTTTCTTGAATGCAGTTTTTACACAATATCATACAAGCATGGACTCCAAATCTCGTCCTTATTTAAGTATGCGATAGTGGAAGCTCTTAATAATCACCTGAGAATAAACATGCTTAAAACGTCAACAAAAATGTTGGTGAGTTATAGGTTTAACCTATATATATCAAATCATAATAATAGACCACAAGATTTCATATTTCAATACACATCCCATACATAGAGATAAAAATCATTCATATGGTGAACACCTGGTAACCAACATTAACAAGATGCATATATAAGAATAACCCCATCATTCCGGGACACCCTTCGGATATGATATAAATTTTGAAGTACTAAAGCATCCGGTACTTTGGATGGGGTTTGTTAGGTCCAATAGATCTATCTTTAGGATTCGCGTCAATTAGGGTGTCTGTTCCCTAATTCTTAGATTACCAGACTTAATAAAAAGGGGCATATTCGATTTCGATAATTCAACCATAGAATGTAGTTTCACGTACTTGTGTCTATTTTGTAAATCATTTATAAAACCTGCATGTATTCTCATCCCAAAAATATTAGATTTTAAAAGTGGGACTATAACTCACTTTCACAGATTTTTACTTCGTCGGGAAGTAAGACTTGGCCACTGGTTGATTCACGAACCTATAAAAATATATACATATATATCAAAGTATGTTCAAAATATATTTACAACACTTTTAATATATTTTAATGTTTTAAGTTTATTAAGTCAGCTGTCCTCGTTAGTAACCTACAACTAGTTGTCCACAGTTAGATGTACAGAAATAAATCGATAAATATTATCTTGAATCAATCCACGACCCAGTGTATACGTATCTCAGTATTGATCACAACTCAAACTATATATATTTTGGAATCAACCTCAACCCTGTATAGCTAACTCCAACATTCACATTTAGAGTGTCTATGGTTGTTCCGAAATATATATAGATGTGTCGACATGATAGGTCGAAACATTGTATACGTGTCTATGGTATCTCAAGATTACATAATATACAATACAAGTTGATTAAGTTATGGTTGGAATAGATTTGTTACCAATTTTCACGTAGCTAAAATGAGAAAAATTATCCAATCTTGTTTTACCCATAACTTCTTCATTTTAAATCCGTTTTGAGTGAATCAAATTGCTATGGTTTCATATTGAACTCTATTTTATGAATCTAAACAGAAAAAGTATAGGTTTATTGTCGGAAAAATAAGTTACAAGTCATTTTTGTAAAGGTAGTCATTTCAGTCGAAAGAACGACGTCTAGATGACCATTTTAGAAAACATACTTCCACTTTGAGTTTAACCATAATTTTTGGATATAGTTTCATGTTCATAATAAAAATAATTTTCTCAGAATAACAACTTTTAAATCAAAGTTTATCATAGTTTTTAATTAACTAACCCAAAACAGCCCACGGTGTTACTACGACGGCGTAAATCCGGTTTTACGGTGTTTTTCGTGTTTCCAGGTTTTAAATCATTAAGTTAGCATATCATATAGATATAGAACATGTGTTTAGTTGATTTTAAAAGTCAAGTTAGAAGGATTAACTTTTTTTTGCGAACAAGTTTATAATTAACTAAACTATGTTCTAGTGATTACAAGTTTAAACCTTCGAATAAGATAGCTTTATATGTATGAATCGAATGATGTTATGAACATCATTACTACCTTAAGATCCTTGGATAAACCTACTGGAAAAGAGAAAAATGGATCTAGCTTCAACGGATCTTTGGATGGCTCGAAGTTCTTGAAGCAGAATCATGACACGAAAACAAGTTCAAGTAAGATCATCACTTGAAATAAGATTGTTATAGTTATAGAAATTGAACCAAAGTTTGAATATGATTATTACATTGTATTAGAATGATAACCTACTGTAAGAAACAAAGATTTCTTTAGGTTGGATGATCACCTTACAAGATTGGAAGTGAGCTAGCAAACTTGAAAGTATTCTTGATTTTATGTAACTAGAACTTGTAGAATATATGAAGAACACTTAGAACTTGAAGATATAACTTGAGAGAGATCAATTAGATGAAGAAAATTGAAGAATGAAAGTGTTTGTAGGTGTTTTTGGTCGTTGATGTATGGATTAGATATAAAGGATATGTAATTTTGTTTTCATGTAAATAAGTCATGAATGATTACTCATATTTTTGTAATTTTATGAGATATTTCATGCTAGTTGCCAAATTATGGTTCCCACATGTGTTAGGTGACTCACATGGGATGCTAAGAGCTGATAATTGGAGTGTATATACCAATAGTACATACATCTAAAAGCTGTGTATTGTACGAGTACGAATACGGGTGCATACGAGTAGAATTGTTGATGAAACTGAACGAGGATGTAATTGTAAGCATTTTTGTTAAGTAGAAGTATTTTGATAAGTGTATTGAAGTCTTTCAAAAGTGTATAAATACATATTAAAACACTACATGTATATACATTTTAACTGAGTCGTTAAGTCATCGTTAGTCGTTACATGTAAGTGTTGTTTTGAAACCTTTAGGTTAACGATCTTGTTAAATGTTGTTAACCCAATGTTTATAATATCAAATGAGATTTTAAATTATTATATTATCATGATATTATCATGTATGAATATCTCTTAATATGATATATATACATTAAATGTCTTTACAACGATAATCGTTACATATATGTCTCGTTTAAAAATCATTAAGTTAGTAGTCTTGTTTTTACATATGTAGTTCATTGTTAATATACTTAATGATATGTTTACTTATCATAGTATCGTGTTAACTATATATATATCCATATATATGTCATCATATAGTTTTTACAAGTTTTAACGTTCGTGAATCACCTGTCAACTTGGGTGGTCAATTGTCTATATGAAACATATTTCAATTAATCAAGTCTTAACAAGTTTGATTGCTTAACATGTTGGAAACATTTAATCATGTAAATATCAATCTCAATTAATATATATAAACATGGAAAAGTTCGGGTCACTACAAATGGGTTCTCTGTCCTTCCTGCTCAAGGCGTCGGCTACCACATTTTCCTTCCCCGGGTGGTAACGAATCTCAAAGTCGTAATCATTCAACAATTCAATCCACCTACGCTGCCTCATATTCAGTTGATTCTGATTAAATATGTGTTGAAGACTTTTGTGGTCGGTATATATAATACTTTTGACCCCATATAAGTAGTGCCTCCAAGTCTTTAATGCAAAAACAACAGCGCCTAATTCCAAATCATG
Source organism: Rutidosis leptorrhynchoides (assembly GCF_046630445.1). Lineage (NCBI taxonomy): Eukaryota > Viridiplantae > Streptophyta > Magnoliopsida > Asterales > Asteraceae > Rutidosis > Rutidosis leptorrhynchoides. The sequence continues at coordinate 93,898,494 of NC_092338.1, read as the reverse complement.
CGTCGTATAATTCTGTTCGTGAATCTTCAATTGTCTAGATGCATAAGCAATTACTTTCGTTCATTGCATTAATACACAACCGAGACCTTGCTTTGAGGCATCACAATATATTACAAAATAATCATTCCCTTCAGGTAATGACAATATAGGTGCCGTAGTTAACTTTTTCTTTAACAATTGAAACGCTTTCTCTTGTTCATCTTTCCATTCAAATTTCTTCCCTTTATGTGTTAATGCAGTCAAGGGTTTTGCTATTCTGGAAAAGTCTTGGATGAACCTTCTGTAGTAACCCGCTAGTCCTAAAAACTGGCGTATGTGTTTCGGAGTTTTCGGGGTTTCCCACTTTTCAACGGTTTCGATCTTTGCTGGATCCACCTGAATACCTTCTTTGTTCACTATGTGACCGAGGAATTGAACTTCTTCCAACCAAAATGCACACTTTGAAAACTTAGCGTATAGTTTTTCTTTTCTCAGCAACTCTAGCACTTTTCTCAAATGTTCTTCGTGCTCTTGATCATTCTTCGAGTAAATAAGTATGTCATCGATGAAAACAATGATAAACTTGTCAAGATATGGCCCACACACTCGGTTCATGAGGTCCATGAACACAGCTGGTGCGTTAGTCAATCTAAACGGCATAACCATAAAATCGTAATGACCGTAACGCGTCCTAAATGCAGTCTTTGGAATATCATCCTCCTTCACCCGCATTTGATGATATCCAGAACGTAAATCGATCTTCGAATAAACAGAAGAGCCTTGTAGTTGATCAAATAAGTCGTCGATTCTCGGTAGTGGGTAGCGGTTCTTGATGGTAAGTTTGTTCAACTCTCGGTAGTCGATACACAACCTGAATGTACCATCTTTCTTCTTGACAAACAAAACAGGAGCTCCCCACGGTGATGTGCTTGGTCGAATGAAACCAAGCTCTAAAAGTTCATGTAATTGGCACTGAAGTTCCTTCATTTCGCTAGGTGCAAGTCTGTATGGAGCACGAGCTATTGGTGCATCTCCAGGTACAAGGTCTATTTGAAATTTAACGGATCGGTGTGGAGGTAGTCCCGGTAATTCTTTCGGAAATACAGCGGGAAATTCTTTTGCGACGGGAATATCATTGATGTTCTTTTCTTCGAAATTGACTTTCTCGACGTGTGTTAGCACAGCATAGCAACCTTTTCTTATTAGTTTTTGTGCCTTCAGGTTACTAATAAGATTTAACTTCGCGTTGCTCTTTTCTCCGTACACCATTAAAGGTTTTCCTTTTTCTCGTATAATGCGAATTGCATTTTTGTAACAAACGATCTCTGCTTTCACTTCTCTCAACCAGTCCATACCGATTATCACATCAAAACTCCCTAACTCTACTGGTATCAAGTCAATCTTAAATGTTTCGCTAACCAGTTTAATTTCTCGATTCCGACATATATTATCTGCTGAAATTAATTTACCATTTGCTAATTCGAGTAAAAATTTACTATCCAAAGGTGTTAATGGGCAACTTAATTTAGCACAAAATTCTCTACTCATATAGCTTCTATCCGCACCCGAATCAAATAAAACATAAGCAGATTTATCGTCAATAAGAAACGTACCCGTAACAAGCTCCGGGTCTTCCTGTGCTTCTGCCGCATTAATATTGAAAACTCTTCCACGGCCCTGCCCATTAGTATTCCCCTGATTCGGGCAATTTTTAATAATGTGGCCCGGTTTTCCACATTTATAACAAACAGCGTTGGTATTACTTGCTCCGACACTATTCGTTTCGGCATTACTTGTTCCGGCATTATTTGTTCCTTTAGTTCTGTTAAACTTTGGTCCGTAGACCTCACACTTTGTCGCGCTATGACCATTTCTTTTACACCTGTTGCAAAATTTTGTGCAAAACCCCTGATAATTTTCTTCACACCTATGACATGGCTGTTTTTGGTTTTTGTTACCGTTGTTGTTATTGAGGTTGCTGTTGGGATTGTTATTGTTGTTGAAACGGTTGTTGTAATTGTTGTTGTTGTTGTTGGGATATTTGTTGTAGTTATTGTTAAGATTGCGGTTATTGTTGCGATTGTTGTTGCGGTTGTTGGGATAGTTGTTGCGATTGTGGTTGTAATTGTTGTTGTTGTTGTACTGGTGACTCTTGTCACTGTTTTCCTCCCACTTCCTCTTGAGTTGTTTCGTGTTGGCTTCTTCGACCGCCTGCTCTTTAATTCTGCCCTCAATCTGATTTATGAGTTTATGAGCCATTTGACTTGCCTTCTGTATAGAAGCGGGCTCGTGTGAACTCACATCTTCTTGAATCCTTACTGGTAACCCTTTTACAAATGCGTCGATCTTCTCTTCTTCATCTTCGAATGCTCCCGAACACAATAGGCACAACTCTATGAATCGTCGTTCATATATGGTAACGTCGAACCCTTGTGTTCGTAACTCTCTAAGTTCTACCTTGAGTTTATTGACTTCGTTTCTAGGACGGTACTGCTCGTTCATTAATTGCTTGAATGCCGACCACGGTAGTGCGTAAGCAGCATTTTGTCCTACCTGTTCAAGATAGGTGTTCCACCACGTTAACGCAGTACCTGTGAAGGTATGCGTAGCGTACTTAACTTTATCCTCTTCAGTACACTTACTTATGGCAAACACCGATTCGACTTTCTCGGTCCACCATTTCAATCCAATTGGTCCTTTGGTTCCATCAAATTCCAAAGGTTTGCAGGCAGTGAATTCTTTATAGGTGCATCCTACACGATTTCTTGTGCCGTTAGCTGCATTGCTAGATTCAACGTTATTGTTGGTATGTAGCGCAGCCTGTACTGCGGCTATGTTTGCAGCAAGAAAGGTACGAAATTCTTCTTCGTTCATATTCATGGTGTGTCGAGTAGTCAGTGCCATTTCCTTCAAAATAGACAACTGAATCGAGTTAATCATACAGAATATTAAGAGTAGTCAATAGTATTTCGTAGCATAATATGAACTCATTTATAAAAGCTTTTTCTTCATATTAGCGTTTTATAAGTTTAAATTCGGGTACTACCTACCCGTTAAGTTCATACTTAGTAGCTAATATACAATTCAACTACTACAATTCCATATGAAAAACTGATTATAATAATATATCACATATAAATATTCTTCAAACTTACAACTTCGCTATATTACATATAACATGAAATATAGTACACTTTGATACAGGACAGTTTTGAAGATAAATCTAGTTAATACGCAAGTTGTTCAGCAAAGGAAATAAAGACACGTAATTCATAAGTCCAGAAACAAGTCATGCATTCTGGTTTTACTAAGACGACTTCCCATCCTTGGTGTTGTGGAAAATAACCGTTATGACCATTGGCTAGGCAGCATGTTGTAATGTCTTCAAAAGGACGAGGGTTTCGTAATGTCCAACAGCCCCGTAATAATCCAAAAACCTTGTTTCTCACCCCAACTACTGAATCCGTCACTTGTGGGAAAGTTTTATTTAAAAGCTGCAATCCGATGTTCTTTTTCTCAGTTTAGTAAGAAGCGAACATCACTAACCCGTAAGCATAACATGCTTCTTTATGTTGCATGTTAGAAGCTCTTTCTAATTCATGAAATCCTATGTTGGGATATGTTGAGTCAAAATAGGTTCTTAACCCGTAGCGTAAAATTGCATTTGGGTTCCCCGCATTTAATGCTTTAAATAAAACACGGCGTAACTTACGGTCTCCCCAATGTGATATACCCCACCTATCAAAGGAAAGCCTTTTATAAACTAAGGCATTTCCGAAAAGTCTTTCAAATGTTTGACAAGTTAATTTCGCCATAACTAAATGTGCTGATGAATTCTGACCGACTCTAGACAAGATTTCCTCAATCATATCCTCTGGTAGGTCTTCTAAAATATTCGGACGTCTACCCTTAACGTCCATTTTATTTTTACACTGTAAAATAGATAAGGATTAGATTCGTAAAAGATAATTAACAAATAATACAAGCAATTTTTACATAGAACATAAAAGTACAAGTACAGTACAATACATATAATACACAACATGATTACAACTCTCTAATCTGAATCACTGGTTTCTTCTTCTTCAAACTTGGTTCGTTTTCCTATTTTTCTAGGAATATATGATGTTCCTCTAATATGAGCCGTCGTTTTCCATAATGGTTTAGAAAAACCTGGTGGTTTAGAGGTTCCCGGGTCATTGTTACATTTTAGGAAATACGGATGTTGTCGATACATATAAAGTTCATCAGGGTTGGAATCGGGTTTCTCTATTTTTATACCTTTTCCCTTATTATTTTCTTTCGCTTTATTAAATTGGGTCGAGGTAATTTCTATAACATCATCGAAATCCTCATCGGGATCCGATTCATCGAAAAATTGGTAATCCTCCCAATATTTTGCTTCCTCGACGGAAACACCATTGACCATTATTAACTTTGGTCTGTTGGTTGAAGATTTTCTTTTATTTAATCGATTTACTATAGGTATCAATATTTCTTCCTCCGAAACCTCTTCTTTTTCTGGTTCCTCCTCTTCTGATTCCTCCTCTTCTGATTCCTCTTCTTCCGGTTCCTCCTCTTCCGGTTCCTCTTCTTCCGGTTCCTCTTCGGGAATTTGTAAATCTTCCCAAAATATATTTGATTCTTCATTATTATTAGGTGAATCAATGGGATTTGTACTAGAGGTAGACATCTATCACACAATATCAAACACGTTAAGAGATTAATATATCACATAATATTTACATGTTAATAATATATAGTTTCCAACAACAAAAATGTTAAGCAATCGTTTTTGAAGAAAAATACGGTCGAAGTCCAGACTCACTAACGCATCCTAACAAACTCGGTAAGACACACTAATGCAATTTTCTGGTTCTCTAAGACCAACGCTCGGATACCAACTGAAATGTCCCGTTCATATTGATTATAAACGTTCCATATTAATTGATTTCGTCGCGAAGTTTTGACCTCTATATGAGACGTTTTTCAAAGACTGCATTCATTTTTAAAATAACCATAACCTTTATTTTATCTATAAAGGTTTAAAAAGCATTACGTAGATTATCAAATAATGATAATCTAAAATATACCGTTTACACACGACCATTACATAATGGTTTACAATAAGAATATATTACATCAAAAATAAGTTTCTTGAATGCAGTTTTTACATAATATCATACAAGCATGGACTCCAAATCTTGTCCTTATTTTAGTATGCAACAGCGGAAGCTCTTAATAATCACCTGAGAATAAACATGCTTAAAACGTCAACAAAAATGTTGGTGAGTTATAGGTTTAACCTATATATTATCAAATCATAATAATAGACCACAAGATTTCATATTTCAATATACATCCCATACATAGAGATAAAATTCATTCATATGGTGAACACCTGGTAACCGACATTAACAAGATGCATATAAGAATATCCCATACATAGATATAAAATTCATTCATATGGTGAACACCTGGTAACCGACATTAACAAGATGCATATAAGAATATCCCCTATCATTCCAGGAAATCCTTCGGACATAATAAAAATGAATTCGAAGTACTAAAGCATCCAGTACTTTGGATGGGGTTCGTTATTCCCAATAGATCTATCTTTAGGATTCGCGTCAATTAGTAGATCGGTTTACTAATTCTTAGGCTACCAAGAAAAAGGGGAATATTCGGCTTCGATCATTCACCCATATAATGTAGTTTCATTTACTTGTGTCTATTTCGTAAAACATTTATAAAACTGCATGTATTCTCATCCCAAAATATTAGATTTTAAAAGTGGGACTATAACTCACTTTCACAGATTTTTACTTCGTCGGGAAGTAAGACTTGGTCACTGGTCGATTCACGAACCTATAACAAATATGTACATATATATCAAAGTATGTTCAAAATATATTTACAACACTTTTAATACATTTTGATGTTTTAAGTTTATTAAGTCAGCTGTCCTCGTTAGTAACCTACAACTAGTTGTCCAAAGTTAGATGTACAGAAAAAAAAATTGATATATATTATCTTGAATCAATCCACGACCCAGTGTATACATGTCTCAGGCTAGATCACAACTCAAAGTATATATATTTTTGGAATCAACCTCAGTCCTGTATAGCTAACTCCCACATTACTGCATATAGAGTGTCTATGGTTGTTCCAAATAATATATACACATGGGTCGATATGATATGTCAAAACATTTGCATACGTGTCTATGGTATCCAAGATTACATAATATATTATAATACATGTATAATACAATATAAGTTAGCTAGGATATGATTAATATAGATTTGTTACCAATTTTCACGTAGCTACAACAACAAAAAAAATCCAATCTTGTTTTACCCATAACTTATTCGTTTTAAATCCGTTTTGAGTGAATCAAATTGCTATGGTTTCATATTGAACTCTATTTTATGAATCTAGACAGAAAAAGTATAGGTTTATAGTCGGAAATATAAGTTACAAGTCATTTTTGTAAAGGTAGTCATTTCAGTCGAAAGAACGACGTCTAGATGACCATTTTGGAAAACATACTTCCACTTTGAGTTTAACCATAATTTTTGGATATAGTTTTATGTTCATAAGAAAAATCATTTTCCCAGAATAACAACTTTTAAATCAAAGTTTATCATAGTTTTTAATTAACTAACCCAAAACAGCCCGCGGTGTTACTACGACGGCGTATATCCGGTTTTACGGTGTTTTTCGTGTTTTCGGGTTTTAAATCATTAAGTTAGCATATCATATAGATATAGAACATGTGTTAAGTTGATTTTAAAAGTTAAGTTAGAAGGATTAACTTTTGTTTACGAACAAGTTTAGAATTAACTAAACTATGTTCTAGTGATTACATGTTCAAATCTTCGAATAAGATAATTTTATATGTATGAATCGAATGATGTTATGAACATAATTACTACCTCAAGTTTAGTAGGTAAACCTACTGGAAGTGACAAGAAATGATCTAGCTTCAAAGGATCTTGGATGGCTTGAAAGTTCTTGAAGTAGAATCATGACACGAAAACAAGTTCAAGTAAGATTTCCACTCGAAATAAGATTGTTATAATTACAGAAATTGAATCAAAGTTTTAATATGAGTATTACCTTGTATTAGAAAGATATATTACTATAAATAAGAAAGATTTCTTGAGGTTGGATGATCACTCTACAAGATTGGAAGTAAGCTAGCAAACTTGGAAGTATTCTTGATTTTATGAAACTAGAACTTGTAGAATTTATGAAGAACACTTAGAACTTATAGATAGAACTTGAGATAGATCAATTAGATGAAGAAAATTGAAGAATGAAAGTGTTTGTAGGTGTTTTTGGTCGTTGGTATATGGATTAGATATAAAGGATGTGTAATTTTATTTATATGTAAATAAGTCATGAATGATTACTCATATTTTTGTAATTTTATGAGATATTTCATGCTAGTTGACAAATGATAGTTCCCACATATGTTAGGTGACTCACATGGGCTACTAAGAGCTGATCATTGGAGTGTATATACCAATAGTACATACATCTAAAAGCTGTGTATTGTACGAGTACGAATACGGGTGTATATGAGTAGAATTGTTGATGAAACTGAACGAGGATGTAATTGTAAGCATTTTTGTTAAGTAGAAGTATTTTGGTAAGTGTCTTGAAGTCTTTCAAAAGTGTATGAATACATATTAAAACACTACATGTATATACATTTTAACTGAGTCGTTAAGTCAGCGTTAGTCGTTACATGTAAATGTTGATTTGAAACCTTTAAGTTAATGATCTTGTTAAATGTTGTTAACCCATTGTTTATTAAATCAAATGAGATGTTAAATTATTACATTATCATGATATCATGATGTATTAATATATCTTAATATGATATATATACATTAAATGTCGTTACAACGATAATCGTTACATATATGTCTCGTTTCAAAATCATTAAGTTAGTAGTCATGTTTTTACATATGTAGTTCATTGTTAATATACTTAATGATATGTTTACTTATCATAATATCATGTTAACTATATATATATCCATATATGTCATCATATAGTTTTTACAAGTTTTGACGTTCGTGAATCACCGGTCAACTTGGATGGTCAAATGTCTATATGAAACATATTTCAATTAATCAAGTCTTAACAAGTTTGATTGCTTAACATGTTGGAAACACTTAATCATGTAAATAACAATTTCATTTAATATATATAAACATGGAAAAGTTCGGGTCACTACAATCCGTACCCCGGATGGGACTTGTCGAGCTCCATAGATCTATCTTTAGGATTCGCGTCAATTAGGGGCCATACCCGTTTCCTAATTATTAGGTTACCAAGCTAAAAAGGAGTGATATTCAATATTCATAATCCAGCCATAGAATGTAGTTTTTGATCACTTGTGTCTATTTCGTAAAACATTAGTAAAATCAACGCATGTATTCTCAGTCCCAAAAATATATATAAAAAGGGAGTAATGAAACTCACGATACTGTATTTAGTAGTAAAAATACATATGACGACATTGAACAAGTGTAGGGTTGGCCTCGGATTCACGAACCTATATCATTCATATATATATTAAAACCTATACTTGTAATCGAACAAATATATATATTATCATTAGTGATATAATTTTTATATTATTAACTTATATATTTTTCATTATTTCATTAAATGTATTCTTTTTGTATATAAAACACATTAATATAGTTAAGTTATGTATGTTATATATATATATATATATATATATATATATATATATATATATATATATATATATATATATATATATATATATATATATATATATATATATATATATATATATATATATATATATATCTTTTGTTTGTTGAAATTAGTAATTGTAATAATACTAAATTAATATTTGTAATGGTAGAAATGATAATACTTAAATATTACTAATAAAAATAATAATGATAATAATCTTAGTGATAAATGTAATGGTATAATAATAACTATAAAAATATTCATCTTTACTGTTAATGATAGTTTTAATACTAAATCTTATAATAATGATAATTATAGTAGTTTTTAATAAAATGAAAAATTTAGTAATGAGGGTAATAATCATTTTGATAATAACACTTAATACTTAATAATAATAATAATTTTAACACTTTTATTATTACTAATGATGTTACTAATAATACTTATGTCTATAATAATAATTCTAATATTTACAATGATACTTGTGCTAATATTAATCAATATGATAATGAATTTTATTAGGTTAATAATAATAATAATTGTAATCATAATAATGATATTAATACTAAAATAATAATAATAATAATAATAATAATAATAATAATAATAATAATAATAATAATAATAATAATAATAATAATAATAATAATTTTTAAAAGTAATAAAACTACCTTAGGAGCCAAATTTAAAAATATTGCACCAAGCCAGGCTCGAACCCCCAACCATTCGAAACCCGACAACACCTTATACCATTTCGCTATTTCTATTTTTTCTGTTATAATTCATATCCCACATTTATCTAGCCTATTATCTTCGGCCCAGCTATATTTTGCAGCCCAACACGGAGTTCCAGCCCAACAATAGCCCAGACAGCTTCTGTGGTTAAAAAAAAAATTTTGCTATAGCCAAGATTCGAACCCCAGACCTCCAGTTCAAATCCACACGCCCCAACCACTGAAGCACTCATGAATTCTTGTTTTAATACGCATTTTTAATTATTTACTATATATACGAACAGTTATCATCATCTCCTTCATCATACTCCCATGGACTCATCATCATTCTAATAATATCCATCATCATAATCTTAATCGCTAACACATCATTCGCTACACAACATCATCATTTCATGTCACCATCTTCCATTCATTTTCTTCGTGATCATCCTCCATCTTCATACGTCGCCACCATTATCATCATTCATAATCATCAGTAACGATCATCATTATAACCACGTAGACTATCATCATCATCATCAATGGAACTTCACCTATCATCATCTCATTTCCTATATCCTTATCATAAGTATCAACATCTTCATCGTTCAACATAGCAGTCCATCAGAATAGAAGAAAAATGGTTTTTGTGGTGTTTAGAGATTAGCCGTTAAACAGAAAGTTGGTGGTTATTGATGGTGACGGTGGTGAATCGTCGGAAATAGTCGAAGGTCAAATAGATATCTGAAACAGTTCAAAATTTTTGAGATTTAGTTTAACAGACTGTTCTTATCGTGTCGAAACCATATAAAGATTAAGTTTAAATTTGGTCGAAAATTTCCGGGTCGTCACAGTACCTACCCGTTAAAGAAATTTCATCCCCGAAATTTGATCAGATCGACAGGACTAACAATACGAATGTTTTTCTTACGAATAGGAGCTGATAAATAGAGTTTTATTACTATTGAGTAATATGGATAAGATAATTCAATTACTCGAAAGGTACGAGTGAAGCTATCGTAAAAGAGTGCAATGAGAAAGTAAAGTTTCGTCATATCTTTTGACGTAGCCGTGGTTGATTTCTGAACTTTAAGGGATTTAGAGAAAATCTTCGTAATAAGATTTGATTCTTTGGTAATTAATGAAATTTAGGATCTTCCTTAATTAAATTCGATAATCTGTTTTGATTGTTCTGTCGGATATTTCACTATAAATCCACCCTCTTCGTTTCCTTATTTCAACAGCTCACTTCTTCTATTCTTTCTCCCTCAATTCATACTTTTGTTTTCTCTTCTCGATTTTAAGTAGCAAAATAATGATCCAGAGTTCGTAGATATGAATTTATGAATATAATTAATATTCTAAGAAAGAAATTGAAGTAACACGATCTTGATTTGTCAAATTACTAGAAGTCACGGAAAAGATAGAACTATCAAGAAAATATGTTCTTGATATGTTTAGAGATTAGGTAGAATGTAAGAGTCGTGTAACATGGCACATAATGACGTTATAGTCTGTGAATTATTATGTTTCATTAGAAACTCAGCATGACTTACTGTAATATAATCACGTTGATCAAGTGTCATTATATTATACTAACTCATGCATCAATTTCCAACACTACTTCAAAATCATTCATAATTTAAATTCGAATTTTTTAGAATTTAGAAAATAAAATAGTTTCCATTTATGATATATCACAGATAGCGCGGAGAGATAATTAATATCGGACGAGAATATTTATGAAGATATCTTCAGAAATATTGAGGATATTTATAATGAAAGATAACATGATATCTTATAATCCTCGAATCAAAGGGTGATGAAGAAATTCATTCACGATGATTTAGAGGGATTAAGGAGCAAGGTATTCGCTAAAGATTTCATCAGAAACAGAATCATCAAGATTCTTTATGTTCATGTTTAGTCCTTGTGATTTGTCCATAGTCTCCTTCATGATTTGTTCAATTCATTTTTCAGTACTAAATTTTCTTTTGAGCTTTTCCAACGTATCCTTCTTTATCATCAAACTTTTGACTGTTAAGGTCGTTTACAGTTTTTGTTGCTTCATTCAACTTTTTCAAAAATTCAGAGTATTGATTCGTAGACCGGGTGCTTTTCAGAGTTTCAGAATGGAAGATCATACTTCTAAGAAATAAAAGGTTATATACATACATATAACTATTGATGTAGACATGCTACGAGTTTTCAAAGTACTCATTGCTGATTCCTGGTGATTCGTATGGTGATTCTCGTTACAAGGTGCGGATAAGTTCATGATAAGACTTCAATAGATAAATATAGTGATTTGTCGGAGAGATTTAAGCCAAGGAGCAACGAGGTTGCTGGTACATCTGCTGGTAATATGGTGGAATATAAAAGGTTCCCCGGTAACGATGACGAAGGGCAAACTTATATATCAAGGTTATAATAAGGCTAATCCGAATGAAAGTCGAAGTTGATTTGCTAAAGTTGTGACAAAATTGACTAATTTGAAGAGGGATTGTAAAGTTATTTTCGGTAATAACAACGCCAAAGGAGCTAGCACAGATACGTGTTAAACGTTTACTCAGGTTCCGAGTGTTTTCAGGTGCATAACTATATGCATCAACCTTTTCTTCCTTAGATGAAGTGCCGTTGGTTCATCCTCTCGATTGAGGTGTTTTCAAGAATCATGAAAGGTTTGATCGCAGATTGGAATCGTCAAGATACAAATGAGGTTTAAGATGAAATCAAGTGGCAAACTAGAAGAATTGTTTAGTTTCATATGTTATAATCAGTATTTTAATTCATTTTAATTGTCCAATGTTGGCAGTCCACAGTTAGCAGTCCACAATTAGTAATTCAATAATTCATATATAGTTTAATATATAATATTCAAATTAATTAACACATGTCGTGACCCATTATATACATGTCTCAGACTCGATCACAACTCAAGGTATATATTATTTTAGAATCAACCTCAACCCTGTATAGAGAACTCGATCATTACTACATATAGAGTGTATATGGTTATTCCAAATAATATATATAGATGCGTCGATATGATATGTCAAAACCTTGTATACGTGTCCCGATATTTAAAGTGCGTAAAATAAATACAGAAATTAAATGACGATAAATAAAGTGCGTAAAATAAATAACAGAAATTAAATAACAATAAATAAAATTGCGATAATTAAATTGCGATAATTAAATTGTGATAAATAAAATGTAATAAGGAATTAACAGTTAGCTAGGAACAGTTAGCTAGGATTTTGTTAGTGTGGATTCTTAACAAAATTTCTCATACATAATTTGTTTGTTTCAAATAAATTTTATTTTGTCCAATGTTTTCTTCATTATGCCACTTGTTGGATTCTGATAGGTCAAAATCCAAATATAAAATTGAATGAAAATGGTTATTCTGCGGTGAACGGATACATATTTCTGTGGATGTAAGTAGGATAGTAAATGACTGTTGAATCAGATTCGAAAAATGTACAGTGTAACTTATTAATGTGAAATCTAAATATTCCTCGGGTATTACCTATCCGTTAAAATATTTTCACCATTAACAGTTTGTGCAAAAGAATTTTTAATTACAATCTTTATGAAAACATATATACATATATATTTTCTTCAGATGTAATCATGGATTTAATGAGTTAATATAGTATTAAACTTATTTGGTTTACCGTCAAAACTAGAATACATAATCTCTAAAACATTAGAGATTACATAATCGCCATGAAGAACGAAGATAATTGACGTAGAACGATGATTATACTCGAGGTACAGAATGAGATGTTGAGGCATGGATTGTTGATGGTACTGGTGCTGTTACTGATGGTACTGTTGGTGCCGGTGATGTTGTTGAAGCTGGTAAATTTTGCATCATATTCTCCAAATTGATTATTCGAGCACGAAGTTCATTGACTTCTGCTATTACTCCGGGATGATTGTCGGTTCGGACGAGCAAATGAATAAGATCTAGAATCTGAGATAGTATATAATCGTGATGAGATACTCTGGAAATGAGGGTGAAAATGGTGTTTCGGATAGGTTCACCGGTAAGTGCTTCAGGTTCATCGCCAAGAGGTGAATTTGGTTGATGGAAAGGATCGCCCTCTTCTCGTCTCAATTGATTAAGTCGATTACAAACCCATCAGATGAATTGGGGATGGATGATTGGTTGATTCATTCTGGTGACGCTGGTTTCGGAGCTTAGGTGAACATCCATGTCAGAATAGTTGTCAGAGTCTGATGAACTTGAACTTGTTGAAGGATCCATTTCGTATGATCAGGGAATTGATTTTTCGATATGAGATAGATTATAGGACTTAGAAATACATAATTTTCATGTGTATATAAAATACCAAGATCCCATAAGTTACGGAGGAATCTTTAGAAGTTGTCAGGCAAAATTTACAGTAACGTATACGCTAAGATATGAATTTATCTATACACTATTTATGCAATAGAGGCAGTAAGATGTGTCTAGACCAAGGATGGTAAGCAGATAATTTTTGACAAGAATGATAAGCAAAACTTTTGACATGCAGACACGATCGAAGTCCAGACTCACTAATGCATCTTAATAACTATCAGTTAGACACACTAATGCAAGACCTGGTTTGCTAAGACCACCGCTCTAATACCACATGAGACGACCCGTCCTAATCTATAAGGACGAATACAATAACATATGATTACATCGCGAGGTACTTGACCTCTATATGATACATTTTACAAACATTGCATTCGTTTTTAAAAGACAAACTTTCATTACTTCGAAAGTTGACGGCATGTATACCATTTCATAATATATCCATCTATAAATGACTAATAATATTCTTGATGAACTCAACGACTCGAATGTAACGTATTTTGAAATATGTCATGAATGACTCCAAGTAATATCTCTAAAATGCACATTGGAAGATTTCTTTCATACCTGAGAATAAACATGCTTTAAAGTGTCAACCTAAAGGTTGGTGAGTTCATTAGTTTATCATAAACATTCATTTACATCATTTTAATAGACCACAAGATTTCATATATTTAATTGTACACGTAACCCGAGTACAAAATAACACGCGTAACCCGCGAATTAAAAATCATTCATATGGTGAACGCTTGATAACCGACTTAACTTTAATACATAGAATATCCCCAAATAGAACCTCTCGGCTGTATAATAATAATAATCTTGAAGTACTAAAGCATCCGTACCCCGGATAGGACTTGTCGAGGTCCATAGATCTATCTTTAGGATTCGCGTCAATTAGGGGCCATACTCGTTTCCTAATTATTAGGCTACTAAGCTAAAATGGGTGATATTCAATATTCATAATCCAGCCATAGAATGTAGTTTTTGATCACTTATGTCTATTTCGTAAAACGTTAGTAAAATCAGCTCATGTATTCTCAGTCCCAAAAATATATATAAAAAGGGAGTAATGAAACTTACGATACTGTATTTTGTAGTAAAAATACATATGACGACATTGAACAAGTGTAGGGTTGGCCTCGGATTCATGAACCTATATCATTCATATATATATTAAAACCTATACTTGTAATCGAACAAATATATATATTATCATTAGTGATATAATTTTTATATTATTAACTTATATATTTTTCATTATTTCATTAAATGTATTCTTTTTGTATATAAAAAACATTAATATAGTTAAGTTATGTATGTTAAATATATATTTATATTTATATATATATATATATATATATATATATATATATATATATATATATATATATATATATATATATATATATATATATATATATATATATATATATATATATATATCTTTTGTTTGTTGAAACTAGTAATTGTAATAATACTAAATTAATATTTGTAATGGTAGAAATGATAATACTTAAATATTACTAATAAAAATAATAATGATAATAATCTTAGTGATAAATGTAATGGTATAATAATAACTATAAAAATATTCATCTTTACTGTTAATGATAGTTTTAATACTAAATCTTATAATAATGATAATTATAGTAGTTTTTAATAAAATAAAAAATTTAGTAATGAGGGTAATAATCATTTTGATAATAATACTTAATACTTAATAATAATAATAATAATAATTTTAACCATTTTATTACTACTAATGATGTTACTAATAATACTTATGTCTATAATAATAATTCTAATATTTACAATGATACTTGTGCTAATATTAATCAATATGATAATGAATTTTATTAGGTTAATAATAATAATCGTAATCATAATATTGATATTAATACTAAAATTATAAAAATAATAATAATAATAATAATTATAATAATAATAATAATAATAATAATAATAATAATAATAATAATAATAATAATAATAATAATAATAATAATTTTTAAAAGTAATAAAACTACCTTAGGAGCCAAATTTAAAAATATTGCACCAAGCCGGGCTCGAACCCTCGACCATTCGAAACCCAACAACACCTTATACCATTTCGCTATTTCTATTTTTTCTATTATAATTCATATCCCATATTTATCTAGCCTATTATCTTCGGCCCAGCTATATTTTGCAGCCCAACACAGAGTTCCAGCCCAGCAATAGCCCAGATAGCTTCTGTGGTTAAAAAAAAAAATTTACTGTAGCCAAGATTCGAACCCCAGACCTCCAGTTCAAATCCACACGCCCCAACCACTGAAGCACTCGTGAATTTTTGTTTTAATACGTGTTTTTAATTATTTACTATATATACGAACAGTTATCATCATCTCCTTCATCATACTCCCATGGACTCATCATCATCATCATCATCATTCTAATAATATCCATCATCATAATCTTAATCGCTAACACATCATTCGCTACACAACATCATCATTTCATGTCACCATCTTCCATTCATTTTCTTCGTGATCATCCTCCATCTTCATACGTCGCCACCATCATCATCATTCATAATCATCAGTAACGATCATCATTATAACCACGTAGACTATCATCATCATCAATGGAACTTCACCTATCGTCATCTCATTTCCTATATCATTATCATAAGTATCAACATCTTCATCGTTCAACATAGCAGTCCATCAGAACAATCTGAGTTGGGTTCACGGCTCAATAATGTTTTCAAACGAACCCACCTTAAGATCTAATTGTTTGATTAAATGGATCCTCCCACTAACCCAAACTAGACACTAGAATTCTTGCGGCCCAAGTTTGTTATGTCCAAGAAAATCATTTGGCCCAAAATCACGGTCCACTACCACAATTGGTGGGATATCGAGTGTTTATAGGAACCCGACTAGTAGGCCAAATTAATCATGTAATCTTATTACTACATAATAAAAGAAGAAAACAAAATGTTTCCCTTTTTGTCTCCCACTTTGGTCGGCCATTAAGAAACGTCCAAGAACTTCAATTCATCAATAAAGCACGCGAAACAAAAGGGAAATAACGAGGATTTATGGTTTCTGGGATTGGGTTGGGTTGTGAGCTGTAAACAGAAACAGTAACTTGCGACAGTAGCAGCTGGGTTGTAGTACTCGAATAATAGAGAAACAAAAAGAGAAGAGGGATATGGAAAGGTGATGATTGTGAAGTGGTGCATGTGGTGGTTTACGTTCGTGATGGTGAGATGAGTGGTAGAAGTCGATTAAGATGGTGGCTCGGTGGTCACGTAGAAGAAAGGAAGAGGAACAACAAGGTGGTGAATTCTAAATTGTATGCATCGTATATGTGTGTGTTGGGTATCTATATGTTATATGTATATTATGGATATGGATGTATATAGAAAATATGTGAATGGTTGTCGTGGTTTTGAGCTGCAAAACATAAATTGCATGTGACGGTGGTCGTAGGTTTACAAAGTGGTTGTTTTGATGGCTTGAGTGGTCCGGTTGAATTAGAAGATCAAGATAAAGGATGGTGGTTCAATGATGGAGGTAGGGTGTTCATAGTGATGTTGAAGGTTGAAGCACAATAGAAGACAAATGGTTTTTGTGGTGTTTAGAGATTAGCCGTAAAATAGAAAGTTGGTGGTTATTGATGGTGACGGTGGTGAATGATGGTGATTTAAGGGCCGTAGGTGGTAATGGTTGCAATGGTGGCGGGTTAAATGGTGGAAGTGGTTGTCGGACGTACAAGAGGGAAAGAGAGGGAGAGAGTTAGAGAAGTTGTGATGGTGGTGATTCATGAATTCCCTACATCTATATATATAAAAACATATACAATTCATATATTCTATTATTATAAGAAAGTTGGCATGAATTGAAAACAATGTCTGATTAATCATTCACAATCAGATTCACGGATTCGATAAATTATAATATAATAATATTAATAATAATAAACGTGCTTCTAATTTAAATATCTTACCGACAGTTTTCACGGACCAAAATATCGTATTGCGTTGTTAAATCATTGGCGGATAAAAGTCTTCAGAAAAATTTCATATTTTTAGATTAACTATATTTATTTATTTTGGTCATTATGGTATAAAATTCTATCCTTAACTATTAAATAAAAATTACATTAATTATTCCCTCTCAACCCCAAGTAAAATATGAAAAGTTTTAAAAATTTAACAAATAGTTCCTAAATACATTTTTAATAAGCCTAAAATCTATAGAACTCATTTTCGTATCACTGTTTATTTTAAAATCATATAAGTTCGTTTTTAACTTGATTAATAACCATCAAGATGATAAACGAGTGCTACAAGCGTTTATTAAATAAATTCTAAATTATATATATTCAATGTACTTTTCATGTATAGATAGATTTATAGTAATGTCATGTATTATTTTATTTACACAAATAAACTAACTCATATAAGTTTCTATTTCAAATTAATATATATATATATATATATATATATATATATATATATATATATATATATATATATATATACATTTATTTACATATAGCGGTTCGTGAATCGTTGGAAATAGTCGAAGGTCAAATAGATATCTGAAACAGTTCAAAATTTTTGAGATTTAGTTTAACAGACTGTGCTTATCGTGTCGAAACCATATAAAGATTAAGTTTAAATTTGGTCGGAAATTTCTGGGTCGTCACAGCGTGAAAGCGGTTCAAGTAATACTGAAGCGTGAAAAGAATGAAATTTAGGGATGGAGCTTAGCATCCCTGATCGTTTAGAATATTAAGAAGTCATGAAAAGAAAAGGAAGTATGAAGGGAATGTGAGCTCAGTCCGGGTTGGACTGGGACCCGAACCCGATCTAGAATAGAAGAAGGGTAAAGGAGTCACGAGATGTGTGGTAGGTACCTTCCTTTACACATGCACATGTTTTGTGTAACTTCCTACATGAACGCGTATAGGCCTTAACCTTTTATTGGAGAGGCAACGAAACTATATAGTTGTGACTATAGTGAGTAAATGATTATTTTGTTCCCTTGGAGTGAGGTTAGTGTGTTGCAACGGAAATGTATAGCAATGAACCTTCAAGTGAAGGGACTGAATGAAAAGAAAGAGTTTTCCTTAGGCAAATGTAAGAATGTTAAGAGGACCAAATTACTTACTTTTAAGGTAGAAATGTCATGAGCAAGAGATCTCTTTGGTCCTAGAAGGAGAGAAAGATGTGATAGATAAGATTGAACTGATTATAAGTACCTATAAATATTTGGATCTTCATAGCTTTAAGACTACACAAATGTAAGAAGAACAAGATTGAATGTAAAAAGCCTGAAAAAGAGTAGTTCTTCTTATATTAAAAAGGAAGAGATATGGTACATCAAATGATTGTAGTATGATGTAAGACTTAGTAGACAGTTAAGAAAACTAATTAAGCATGGGGAGTAAAATTTTGCATGAGAATGAGCAATCCAACTATCATGGTACTTAAGAACTGGTTGCGACTAAGTAGTAAGATGTGCATGATGTACGATGTTTAAAATAAAGACTAAGTGTATATATGAATGTGTATTATCGGTATCTAATGTGAGAGATGAAAGGACCCGTCCTAATCCATCTGGACGAAGTCTTCAACAGTTGGTCCCATTGCGAGGTTCTGACCTCTATATGCCATGAACGACTCCATGTAATATGAGCAAATGCACAGCGGAAGATTTCTTTCATACCTGAGAATAAACATGTTTTAAAGTGTCAACCAAAAGGTTGGTGAGTTCATTAGATTATCATAAAGAATCATTTCATAATTTTAATAGACCACAAGATTTCATATTTCTAACTCTCATAAACATACATCCCATGCATAGAGACAAAAATCATTCATATGGTGAACACCTGGTAACCGACATTCACAATATGCATATAAGAATATCCCCATCATTCCGGGATCCTCCTTCGGACATGATATAAATTTCGAAGTACTAAAGCATTCGGTACTTTGGATGGGGCTTGTTGGGCCCGATAGATCTATCTTTAGAGTTCGCGTCAATTAGGGTGTCTATTCCCTAATTCTTAGATTACCAGACTTAATAAGGGCATATTCGATTAGATAATCCAACCATAGAATGTAATTTCGATTACTTGTGTCTATTTCGTAAAGCATTTATAAAAGCAGCGCATGTATTCTCAGCCCAAAAATATAAAGGGTAAAAAGGCAAATGAAACTCACCTAATGTATTTTGTAGTAAAAATACATATGATAAAACTGAACAATGCAGGGTTGGCCTCGGATTCACGAACCTATATCATTAATGTATATTAACACATATATTTGTAATCGAACAAATTTATATATACATTATATTTTAGTTTATATGTTATATGTATTTAATTTGTATGTATTTAAAATGATTAATATTTATACATGTAGATATCTTAATATGTATATTAGTATTTTATCAAAAATTTGTTATTTGTAATATTTATAAAAATAATGTTAATATGTTTAGTATGTAATTATATGTAATATAAGTATAATATTTATTTGTTATAAAAATAATAATAAAAATGATAATTAAAATAATAATGATAATTAAAATAATAATGATAATAATAATGATAATTTTTAATAACAATGTAAATTAATAATAATAATATAAAAATAATAATGTTTTTATTAAAAAAATCATTTGAATAATAATAATAATAATAATAATAATAATAGTAATAATAATAATAATAATAATAATAATAATAATAATGGTAAAAAAAATAATAACTTTTAGAATACAACCTTTGAAGTAAACAAGCTCCTAAAAAAATAAAACTCCAATGCCAAGGATCGAACCCGAGACCTCTCAACCAATTTCCAAACCATTGAGCTGTTGGTTTTCTTTCTGAAATTAACTCGCGCGACTATATATTTATTATGTACTAATCGTTTTCTAACATCACCATAATCACAACTTCACCTCGTCATCATCCATAATCAATGGCATTATCCTAATTTATTTTTGTATAAACCTCACCATGATCATACATCCTGATCATCACCTTTCATTTAACATCATCACCTTCTTAATTCATAATCTAATCGCCATCATCATAATTTTTACTCATTTCAAAATTTATCAAAAGAATTCGAAATAATTATCACTTTAATCATCTTAATAAGTATTTCGTTTCATATCATCACCCTTATCATCATCTAAAATCATCAATATAAAATCATTCGAACGTCATTATCAATCAAACTCGTTACCATCATATTCATATACTAATGATACCTTAACAATATAATGAATGGGAGGTCCAACAACACATACAAGTATACGGCCCGTATAGAAAATAGGATCATGGCAGTCCAATTACAATAGACTACGCAGCCCATTAGCAGAAGTTCTTGCAGCCCACTAGCAGAATTTGTTTGTAGAAGGCTTCGATTAACATAGAAAACAGATGGGGTTTGGATACGGCCCAATAGCAAAACTAATATCCTTCAGCTCAATCATAAAAGAAACTAACATAGGATCCAATACCGATGGCTTTTAATTTATGGTGAGTAGGTGAATAATTTTAATAGCAAACAATATTATACCACTAATAACTCAAGTGGGGTGGTTACTTGAGTCAATGTCGGCCACAAAGTAAGACATGTTACAGCAGTTTAAATCGATACACCTTTATCATTTACAGCATCATCTTATGCTTCATATCTCCATGGGAAACAATAGAATAGCAGTGGCGTGAAACCATAATAGAAATAAAAATTTGGGTTGAAGTGGTTTTGGTGTGTGGTTGTAGCCGGCTATTAACAGAATCAAGTAACAGAAAATGATGAATAATAACGGATATTAATATTTATTTTAATATTTATAATAATAATAATAACGGAAGTAATAATAATAATATTAATAATTATATTTTTAACTTGTAATTACTTTCAATATATTACATATCTAAATAACAATCAAATCACTAAGCGAGGGTTATTATCGTTTACTTAACTAACTTCGAAACCCTATATATATATTTTCTATATACTTTATTAATATATATATATATATAGATAATTATTAAATAATAATTATTATATTTTATTATTATTTTACATAATTAATTCTAACAATTACAATATATAATATTTCATATTTTTATATACATATCAATATACACATAAATGTTTCGTGAATCGTCGAGCACGGTCAAAGGGTAATTGATTATATGAATATTGTTTCAAAGTTTTCGAGACTTAACATTACAGACTTTGCTTATCGTGTCGAATTCATATAAAGATTAAGTTTAAATTTGGTCGGAAATTTCCGGGTCGTCACAAGAGATGAGAAGATTTTTATGTTATGGTAATGAATTTAGAGAATGGAAGGAGGCGTCTCTGAAAAGTCGCATGAGAATAGTCTGAAGAGAATTCATGAAAATAGGCATTGAAATGAGCTCTAAATCATAGATTGTACCTTATGGGTACATATATGAATAGTTGATTATCACAATGAAGGTACATACGAGTCCATATTTAAAATGTTGGGTGTAATCAGAAGTGGAGAAGCATGATAAGGAACATGTTATGAATAGAAAGGAGAAATAATCGATAACAAGTTATCACCTATAAGCAACAGTGATATGGGATGACGATAAGAGGAGTTATGAGTGTCATTAGTTAGAGAACAAGACACAGATGTTTGGTACAAACTTAAAATTGTAAAGTTAGTTTTGACTACAGAGTGGGAAAAATTAAAGAGTAAGGTTCCCTACCCGTAAAGATGATGAGATATGTATTTAGGGCTACATTTGCGTAGTAGCAATGAGTCTTGCGACACGTTCTGGTTATGTATTGAAAAAGGAGCAGGTTCTGCTATTCATTAGCCAGAGAATATGATGTAGAAATTGATGATGAAAATGAAAATAGCGTACGTTTGATCTATAATTATATTAGATAATATTGAAGGCTTGTTCAAGTAATTAGGAGAATTTTATAAGCAAAAAGAATTTAATGGGTTTTGCATGAGGTATGTCAGATTCCCCGTTTCTAGTTAATGTGGTTAAGAGGGAAAAAAAAAAGGGTTAAGTGAAAATACATGGTTGAAGGGAGCATAATAATAGAAGATTGATCATGGTGATAATATGATCGTTAACTTTATGGAGATAGATGAAGGTTGAAATAATGGTTCCTCTATAGACTTTAGTAGAAATATTTTACCAAGAAAGAACCTATGGAAGATTCAAAGGTATGTAAGTTTATATACAAGTGATATGTGGGGAGCAAATGTGGGCTCTTGTATAGATTCGTGAATAGAGACTAAGAGAGAGATTATAGAAGATTTTAAATATTTAAGCAAATGAGTCATATAATGTGTGATTTGATGAAGAGACTTGAAAGATGAATTTTACAAGTGTAAAATTGGTGAAGGGTGTAATTTAATTAAGAAGAGAAAGGTACTTATGGAATGTACTGTACAATTATACGGAAATCTTACGACATGAAAATAATGGCGAGCATAAAGGGGATAAAGTCTTTTTATTTGTTTAATACTAAACACGATTCAAGATAATGATGCAAATAATCAATGTTGATGGTATGAGTTGTCGACACAAAAGGTATGTAAGGAAGTAAAGTCTATGTAAATTGGCGAAAATTAAGAGAAGCTAGTGAAGAATTTAGAGTGATAACATGTTTTAATACTTTGAAAGAAGAAAATTAAGATGCGAGAATATGGTATAACGAGAAATTTTCTAGAAAAGAAATAATGATTTGTCTGGTATTAAGGACTAGTTCTCGGATATGAGGATTTTTATTGGTAAAGATTGTGATATAGAGGCCTAATAATACGGGAAAGGAGATAGAAAGCGGATAAATTGAAATATCTAATGAAAGATACATGAAGAAAGAGTACTTAAGGCATGAAATTTAAGAGATAGGGTGACAGAAAATAACGAATGTATGCCTAAAGAACACTTAGTGTGTGATTGATGGAGCAACGTGCACAAAATTCTACAAGAAATTACTTACATTAAGAGGAGGTTAAGTAAAAGCTAAGTACTTTGGTTAACGAATTTGAAAGAGGTTAGTGAACAAAGTTTCAAAATTATGAGGACAAAGGTATAAATGATAACTAATTAGATGTAAAGCCTTAATAGATTCAGGAAGACTTATGATTATTTGAAACTATATACAGTAAAAAGGGGAATTGGTCCCAACGAGTTATGAAGTATGTGCAAAGGCCAGTGAAGGTTTAAATGTAGTTGATAAGGTTTTTGAATTCACCAAGAAATATAAAGGAATTTTCGTGAGGACACGAACAACCTAACGGGGGGAGAGTTGTAACATCCCAAAATTTTAAGATAATATTTTATGAGAATTTATTAGTGATTCGTTATGTTTAAGTATTTAACTAGCAAAATAAAATAGACAATTCAAGAATGTGTTAGTTAAATATTGGCAAGGACTAATCATGCAAAGTATGAAATGAGGTGGTTAGTTAGTGTTAAGGACCACCTAAACTATGTTTTGGTGGGGAGGGACCTAAGTTGCCAACTAGTGAAAGTTTATAAGTATTAAACTAGTCATGAAGCTTCTAGTTCATTTTGGGGAGAAAGTTCAAGAAAGAAAGAAAGAAAGAACGGGAGAGAAAGAGATGGGAGAAATTAGGGTTTTCAATTAGTGATCTAACCCTATAACAATCAAGTAAGTCTACAATCAAGGATGCTAGTAGCACAAAGAAGTAAGAAGATCATCATCAACATCCTTTTCTTCATGTTTTTCAAGTTTGAATTCTTAAGAAGAAGATGAGGTAAAACTAGTACACTTGAAATTTTTGAAGTTTATGTTTAGTTTATGCTTAGATCATGATGTAATGGATGTTTTATGAGTTGAGTTAGTGAATTTCGGATTTAAGTGCTATGGTGTATGGATCACGGAAGAAGACATAAAAGATGAATGAATGATTCAATCCCTTCCCACTCACACGGGTTCTTCTATTGAAGAGGTTCTCGGACGTACATAAGAGCGGAACCTATATATATATATATATATATATATATATATATATATATATATATATATATATATATATATATATATATATATATATATATATATATATATAAATGGGTTTTGTTAATGAAACGAAAGTATAAGAGTAGATTATGATGGGTTTATGTTATGTTTATGTATAAATATTAGTTTTATAGTATTATGATACATGAATATGCATAATACTAGTTAAAAGATTGTGCATGAGGAAGAAGATGATTATATGTGTAATGAAATAGGTAAATGTGGTTTTGTGCACATAAGGTGTTTGATAAAATGCTTCAATGAAAGTGAAAATTGTAATTTAACAAGAAATGTTATGGATAAGGAGTTTATGATGAGTAATGAAATAATATAGTAGTTATTAATGGTAAAAAGGAGATTAAGAAGGTTAAAGACTAGTAAGTTATGTTGTGCATGAAATGAGGTTAATTAGTTAAGATTAATCTAGTTATGATTGTAAAGATTAAAAGAAAAGTATGATTAATGCGAAATGACAAGATTAGCATTTTGTGTATTAGGTGCTAATCAAGGAAAGGAAGCAAACTTGGATGCAAATCAAAAAGTGGCAAAGGTGAGTTATATGGGGGTAATATGGGCGGGTCAAGGGTGATCATGGAATCCATGATCATAAGTTATGTAAAAGAGATGTTTATGATTATTCTATGTTTTTGAGTTTAATTATAGAAGTGTACATGTTGTTGTTTTGAATACGAGATAGGATGATATGGGTGACTTAATGCTTCCGGATTACATCCATGCAAGAGGGTGACGATTAAGCTCACTAGGTAAAGCTTAGACTTTACGTCTATGTCAAAGAGCAAAGCTTAGACTTCATGTCTATTATAAGGCGAAAAGCTTAGACTTTGTGTCTATGTCAAGGTATAAAGCTTAGACTTTATGTCTATGTCCATATCACGTGATAAGCTTGGATTTATATCCATGTTAAGTGTAAGCTTAGACGGGGTCCATGTTAATAGTAAGCTTGGATTTATATCCATGTTAAGTGTAAGCTTGGACGATGTCCATGTTATGTGTAAGCTTAAATTCACATCTATGATAATGTTTTAAGCTTGAACTATGTACATGTCACGTGCTAAGATTAGACGTATGCCTAGGATGTGAGATGATCAAGTCCGAAACACGAAATCAACCTTCGGGTTGGAAGGTTATGGTTACGTTATGATTGTGTTTATGTTTTAAGTTTAAGATATTTACTTACCAATAACTCGCTAAGCATGAAAGCTTACCCCCATGATGTTTTATGTTTTATAGGAACGAAAGGACACTGTGAAGGTAAGGAGCCTATGTAAGGATAGCGGAGCATTAGTCTTTAGTAAGTGGAATTGCAAGTCCCTATTTTGAATACTAGCTCTATCGATACCGCTTATCAACGCTAAGTCTTTTGTAATTGTTAACTATGTTTCTTTTAAGTTTTGGGACCAAATGTCATATTTAAGATGTGTAAACACGTTGCTCACGATTAAAACAAGTTGGAACGGAGTTGTTATGCGTTGATAGTCAAACGGGTCACAAGTGTTAATTTGGTTGAAAACTACCATGTCAGGGCCTGATCCCGGAATGGGATCAAAGGTGATTTTCAAGAAATTTTATCAGAACCTGATCCCATAGTGGGATGATGGGATCCCATAGTGGGATCTAAAAAAAAAAAAATGCTTTGTCGTTTATAGTACGAGTTTAAGGGCGTTAAAGCTGCTGACTTAAAACAGTTAACAGAAAAACAGGCTAAGAGGATCAGGAGGTTGGATAGTCGAGATCGAAAGTTTAAGGGAAAGATAGAGGCTGATCCTCAAGATGGGACAATTCGGTTAAAGGTGGAGCACATTAATGATGATCTCTTTTCTACAGAAAGTGAATTCTCTTCAGACTCTTCATCTGAAGGGACTGAGAACGTAAGTCAGATACAGGAGGTACATTTTCCTAAACCTCTGTATGTTGATATTCATAAGTAAACATATTTTTTGGACCATCAAGGTACAGTGATTAGCTCGCTAGACTATGATGTGGAGGAGGGGGAAATTGTACATACAATGACAGATGAAGAGGTAGCTAGAATGTTTGGTATAGAGGTAGATAAGTTGATTACTGCTGAAAAGGCTCCAAATACTGCTGGTACACGTGAAAAGAGGCATTCAAGTGATGATAGTGCTGAGAAATTTATAGTTGAGGATGATTTGGATGATGAGAATGTTGCTGAAAGTGCCGAAGAGGATGACTTGCCCGAGTTTACTGATCTTTTTAATCAACAGGGTGATGATGTACTAAATAGAAAAGTGGATGAGAAGCGAACGGTTGAGGAAGGTGAGTCGTCTGGTGTGAACAAAGAAGGTGAGAATCTTGATACTGTAAACAAACAGAAAAACAAAGAATGGAGGGAGTATCAAAGATCCTGCACCAAAACTTGGTTTAAGAAAGTACCGTTGGAACCTAAATACAAGTTATATTACGATCGAACGGGAAAGGTCACGGGAGGAAAGATTCTTAGTTGGGCTTATTTGAAGGATTTAAATTGCTTTGCAGTACGTAGAGAGAATGGGGTAGATTATTTCAAGCATACTGTTGATATAAAAACACTACCATATTTTGAAATGATGGAACTGGCAAGATTAACCCTGCTCTATCATGATTCTGATGGATGGGGGCAGTGGATGCAGTTTAAAATTCGGAAAGAGTTCAAGTATGGCTGGTCTGTGTTAGAGCCGCAGTTCCCAAAAGTTTCTTATCGTACTGATCAATCAACTGGGAACATAGTTCGAGTAGTTCGGTATAAGCGTGCAAAGACTATGAAGTTTGCACCGGTTCGTATGATGCCACAGAATTTTGGTGATCGGTTTCACTGGTGGTATTATGATGGGAGAACTAAAGAAGCTGTGATTGTGTTGGATAATCCTAATGGAAGTTTGGATCAGATAAGGATTATTGATCCAAGGTGGATTCGAAATTTGAGCAAGAGTGATATCAAGGTGTTAAGGAAACACCCAATCTTTCATGAGTTGCCAAACACGGAGCAGGCAATTCAGTTTAACCGTGTTGTTCGTACTTGTTATGCTTATGATATCCATGCTTAATGTCTATCTTATGCTCTTGTTTTCATGAACTGTGAACTTGAATGTTTTCTGTTGGATTAAATTCGATTTGGTTGTAATAACTTGATTTTAACGTTTTACTTTACATGTTATTGAATGTGTTTGAATGTGTGTTAAGTTGTTTTGCAGGGAAAATAAATTTTGTGGTTTTAGATAATGAACTGGGTCCTAGGGGGAGTTTGTTGGTGCATAATTAGTCCCCGAGTTCATTATGATCAAGTTCAAGTGCTTTAGAGTTTAAGTTTCTCTGCTGGTATGCAACCGCACGGTTGCAATGCAACCGTACGGATAGGAAGGCAACCGCACGGTTGCAAGGTGCAACCGCACGGTTGCAACGTGCTGTGTGTATTTATAGAGGATTTCGGGTTCATTGTTAGGGTTACGTATCCTAACCTATCCTACACGTACAATCCGAATCTCTGGTGTTCTAGCATTCAATATAGTCGATCTTTAACATATCTAAGTCGTTTTTATCATTAAGATCAAAGGTTTTCTTTTAGGTTTGAGTATAAAACCCAATAACGAAATTTTCCGCACTCGTTATTGAGACTAAGATCGTTTAATCATGTTTACACGATCCAACACGGGTTATGCAAGTGTGGGAGATGAGCGCGTGAGTGGTGAGGTCCCCTTATGTAATCTCGTACAACTGTTAAAAAAACAGTAATGGATGGACATATACTCTTTTGAGTATATGGATAATTTAATAAATGACAAGGGGAACATTATAAATCATCTTATTTGGAAACTATTTTTAAGCATTGAACCATAACCATAAGTGAATTTAACTTAAAGAGATACGACCTTAACATTTTTAAAAGGAAGAATATCATATATTATATTATATCCTCTCTTTAAACATCAAACTTATATATTTTCCTAACTAAATTACTTAATATCATATATCCCCAATCTAAACATTTAAATCTCTCAAATTTACTTATTTTCTTAATTTAATTATAATCAATAAACTTAAAATTCTATATTATATATTATATATTCAATTATCATTATCTCTTCTTTTTTTAGGCTAATAACAAACACATTGTTGTTACTTGTTATTCATCTCCCATCCGGTCCTTGTTACTATTATTATTTGATAAAAGTCCAACCAATTGATATTCTCAATTTCTTTTAAATAGTGTTTTTTAAAGAGGGCTTTTCAATCCCCCAAGCAAATGGAGTCCTTTAAAGCCCATGATTCTGAAACAATATAAAATCAATAACCCATCAGGGAAAATTAGCAGCCAATCATCCCAGTAACTTGCTTAGCGGCCCAGCAACTTGTTTTAAGTTCAAAATCAAAATTAATTACTAGCGTTTAAAATCAAAATTAATTTAGGGTTCTTTCATAGTTTCATCAAAATCTCATACGTATACATACACATACATATTATATTTATACATGGAACAATTATCCAAGTTTGTGATCTTTAAAGTTCATTCAAGTAAATTACATATTCTTTTTCTAACAGTATATTTGTGAGAGAAGGTAAATCAATATTTTTATATTTGTACTTAATCCTACCTTTTCCAATTAATTTTTATTTAAACGGCAGTATCGTCATCACGCAAAGGGACTTAACCACCATCGTGTTTGTGTCTCTATATATATTTGTGATAGCAACTATCTAAAATCATGATTCCGATTCACATCCCATAGAAAATGGAGTATCTATGAACCATAGCCTTCTCTAAGGGTCTCTTTTTCATTGGCAAAAAAACGTTAAACTTTATAACCAATCGGAGAAATTCATTCTATTACACGGCATGTTTAGCATATAATTGATTGTGTATTATTGATTGCCAAATGGTAGTGAATACAGTACAATATATAGAAACATAACCCTAGCAATACAAGACGTGGGCAAGGCCCATTACAATGACAATATATGGGCTATGAGCTATAATGGCTAACATCCCCCCGCAGTTGGAGCGGGAGTGCGCCGGACGCTCAAACTGGTGCGAAACTCGTAAAAAAGCGGAAATGGTAGACCCTTGGTGAAGATGTCTGCAAACTGATATCTGGACGGGACATGGAGAACCCGAACATGACCCTGAGCAACGAGGTCACGAACAAAGTGAATGTCGATCTCGATGTGTTTCGTCCGCTGGTGTTGAACTGGGTTGTTGGATAAGTATACGGAGCTGACGTTGTCACAATAGACCAATGTGGCTGAGGTGAGAGGACAGTGAAGCTCACGAAGAAGATTGCGAATCCAACATGTCTCGGCAACGGCGTTGGCAACACCACGATACTCTGCTTCATCACTAGAGCGAGAGGGTGTGAGTTGCCGTTTGGAAGACCATGAGAGAAGATTGTTGCCAAGGAACACACAATAGCCAGAGGTAGAACGTTGAGTGGTGGGGCAACCTGCCCAGTCAGCATCGGAGTAAGCAACCAGTGAGGTGGGAGAGGACGCATACAACTGTAGACCAAGATCGGTGGTGCCCTGAATGTACCTAATGATCCGTTTGAGCGCGTGAAAATGTTGCTCACGAGGATCATGCATAAAGAGATAGATCTGTTGCACCGCATAAGATATGTCTGGTCTAGTGAAAGTGAGATACTGTAAGGCGCCAGCCAGGCTCCGATAGAGCGTGGGATTGTCAACACAAGGACCGTGACTAGTAAGCTTGGCCCCGGGTTCAACCAGAGTCCTGAAAGGATGACACGTGGGCATACCAGCCCGCTCAATAATCTCAAGTGCATACTGTTTCTGGGAAAGAAACATGCCAGAAGCAGTTCGAGTAGCATGAATCCCTAGAAAGTAGTTAAGGGGACCCAAATCAGTCATGGCAAACTCCTTATGTAATGAAGCAATGATCCTCTGAAGAAATGCTGTGGAAGACGCAGTCAATAGGATATCATCAACATACAAGAGCAGATACGCAGTGTCAGATCCCTGACGAAAAATGAAAAGAGAAGTGTCGCAACGGCTCTGATGAAAACTAATCCTCTGAGCATATCCTGTGAATCGCTGAAACTAAGCACGAGGGGCCTGCTTAAGGCCATACAAAGATTTCTGCAATAAACAGACATGATCCGGAAATCTAGGGTCACGAAAACCAGGCGGCTGATGCATGTAAACAGTCTCTAAAAGTTGTCCATGAAGAAAGGCGTTCTTGACATCTAGCTGATGAATAGGCCAGTGTCGAGAGACAGCCAGGCTGAGGACAGTGCGTATCGATGTCATTTTAACAACCGGACTAAAAGTCTCATCACAATCTATACCAACCTGTTGGCTACGACCGTTAGCAACAAGTCGAGCCTTGTATCTGCTCAAGCTACCATCTGCATTAAACTTGTGCTTAAAGAGCCACATGGAGCGAACTATGTTCGTGTCCGATGATCGAGGCACAAGGGTCCAAGTACTGTTATTAATTAAAGCATTGTATTCATCAGTCATAGTTTGTTTCCAATTGGAGTCCCGAAGAGCATCAGGGTAGGTGCGTGGGATAGGAGAAATGACAGAGGTGAGAAGGTTAAGGCGGTCGACAGATTTGGTTTTACCAAAGCGGATGCGAGTGACCATAGGATGAACTGAAGTAGTGGATGTAGCCTCTGTGGGAGGAAGCTGTGTCTCCGAGACAAGGTGCAGAGTGCTATTAGGGACGGTAGTCTCAATAGGAGGAGATTGTGTCTCCGGCAGAGGGGTGGTATAGTTAGTGGTGGTAGCCTCAGGAGGAGGAGGTTGTGTCTCCGAGGTTGGAGGCTGAGCAGTAGTGTCGGTAGCCTCAGGAGAAGGAGGCTGTGTCTCCGAGTTCTGAGTAGGAAGGTGGAATGATCGGGTGTAATGACCCGCACTTTTTCGATCATTCTATATTTATAAGATTAATATTTACATAAATTAAACCTTACCAACATGACAAGCAATCCAAATTGTTGAGACTTATGTCTTCGAAAAGAGTTTTACACAACGTTTGACCGTTCAATTTGACCGATGATATCACGAACTATATAACATACGATAATTATACGTTTATGTATATATATGTATTTATATATATTTAACATGATCTAAGGATGTTTAACATCTCATTGGGTACTAATAACAATGAGTTATAAGTATATTTTGAAACTACTAACTTAAGTTTTCAAAACGATAACTATACGTAACGTTCTTCGACATAAATACTTATAACCTATAATACTTATACATGCATCGTATAGATATGTATTTTATCACTTTTAAAGGGCTTACATACATAAAATAATATAAGTATATTTACAAAAGATAGCTATATTTGAATCCTCGTTCCGTTTTCTCAAAGATTTCTACACGTATATCTAGGGTATATGTACCCGTATCATACGCAGCTTCTAGATGTATTTACTATTGGTATATAAAAATAAAAATCTGCTCCTTAGCAGCCTTAAATGATTAAGAAACATGTGGAACCAACCATTTGTCAAGTAGCATGAATTATTTAGCAAGAAAACAAAGTTAGGTATCTTTTTTTTTTCTTTATAACCTAAAAACGTTTTTATGCATGCACACCATTTCTTCACCCCATTTTCTCATACTTACACTCCCATTTCTCTCTCAAAATACTCTTAACTTCATACTTGATCATCTCCAAGCATTTTCCCCATCATTTAGCTTCAAAAACATCACTTAATCACCATAAGAAAACCCTTACAAAAACACTTCAAGAATCCTTCCAAGAACACAAACTTACTTCCAATCTTTCATCCAATTCCATCACCCTTTTAGTTCTAGGTTCTTACTCCTCTTTTACAGCAACCTTGTCCAAGGAACTTGAGGTAGTAACTATGTTCATAACCTTATTCGATTCATATATATATAGCTATCTTATTTTGTGGTATAAAATTTTAACAACAAGAACATAGTTTGAAAGTTTTCAAACTTGTTTGCAAACTAAATAGATCCTTCTAAATTAACTTTTAAAATACTTCAAGACCTGTAATATAACTTAATTACATGCTAATTTAACAAGGTATAACTTGGTTTTTCAAAGAACACCTTAAAAACTGTTTTTACGACGTCGGAGTGCAACCGGGGACTGTTTTGGGTTGGATAATTAAAAACCATCTTAAACTTTGAATTGGAAGTTTATCTTCTGGAAAAATGATTTTTAATATGAATATGATAACACATAAAAATTTCATGATTTAATTCAAAGTATAAGTATTTTTAGAAAAATAATCATTTAAGGTTGTTTACATAAAGGAAAATGTTTAACTTCATAAGTTTCACTAAAGTTTCACCTATGCCGTGTGATTTTGAATATAAACCAAGGTATTTTCAGTTCATAGTCTTAAAGAGGAACTCGATCCAAGGAGATGGCAAGTTGAATCAACGAAAACGGATTTGTAACGAAGAAACTATGACCGAAACAAAATTGGTTATCCAAGACTTGTTTAACTTCGGGATTAATTGGGAAAAATTAAATAAAATCACATCTTTCTAAGATAACATGATATTTTATATATATGTACTTATAATTCAATTTTATATGGTTCAGGATCACCCATAAACAATACGAGAAGATTAATCATAAGATCCCATGTTTGTACGCAACACGTCATTTGACAACACCGGTACTTTATGTACGCAACACGTCATTTGACAACACCGGTACCGTGGGTCAAGATTAATCTCGACCAATACATATACGATGGGGTTTTATTTATTTCGTTGGGGGTTTTATTTATTTCATTGCGGGTATATTAAACATCTACAAATGAACCATTAAAATTGAATTACTAACAACGAAATGCTAACTACGGACTAAGGAATTATTCAAAGTATTAAAAGTATAACAAGTATATATATGAGACGTTTGTTTAAAAAGAAAAGGTATTGATATATTATATATGGATAGGTTCGTGATATCAACCGGAAGACCAAGTCAAAAATATATATATCTTCAAGACGAACGTGAGTATATAGTCCCACTTTTAAACTCTAAATATTTCGGGATGAGAATACATGTATTTTATGTTTTACGTTATGGACACAAGTAACTGAAAAATATATTCTACGTTGAGTTGTACCACTGGCATACTTCCCTGTAGCTTGGTAACTAATATTTACAGCGGTATTGTAAACGCGAATCCTGTTGATAGATCTATCGGGCCTGACAACCCCAACCGGACTGGACGACCAGTATTCAACGGTTGCACAGTACTTCGTTTTGTGACTACACTTGGTACGGTGTAGTAAGATTTCATATTAAAGGGAATATGCGACGTGATTAAATGTTAAGTATGGTTACCAAGTGCTCAACCACTTAGAATATTTTTATTAAACTGTTTATATACGAAATCTTGTGGTCTATATATATATATATATATTGCTGCCGGCACTAAACCTATATCTCACCAACTTTATGTTGACCTTTTAAAACATGTCTATTCTCAGGAGATTACTAAAGCTTCCGCTGCATAATGTTGAATTTGAGCAGGATCTTGCGTACGCATATTTGTGTCAAAAATAAAACTGCATACCAGAGGATCTGTGTTGTAAAATATGCTAGAAACCGTGTTGTTATCATTATATGTAAAGTTTGTAAGTCGAAGATTATCGCTAAACGATAATCATTTTTATGTTGTCCAAAGCTTGTAACAAAAATAAGAATCATGGTTTGTAATGTATAATATATGCAGTTTTTCTTTTAAAAATGTCGCATATAGAGGTTAATACCTCGCAATGAAATCATACGTTATTTAACACGTTCTTATGGTTAAGGACGGGTTATGACATGTGGTATCAGAGCGGTGGTCTTAGCGAACCAGGTTTGCATTAGTGTGTCTAACCGATAAGTCGTTAGGATACATTAGTAAGTCTGGACTTTGACCGGGTCTGATTTAAAAACCATTGCTTATCATTGTTGGTTAAAATTTATATGTAAATATTATGTAGTACTAATGGGTTAGTTGTTGTGTGATAGATGTCAGGCTCAAAACTTGTCATCACGTTCAGCGACTCCGAACCAGAATCTTCAGATGGTGTTCCAGTCATTAACCTATCCGATGACGAAAATAATATCTTTGGGGAAGACTCACAAATTCCGGATGAACCGACTATAGAGAACCCGAAAAGTGAACCCGAGGAGGAAAGTGAACCCGAGGAGGAAAGTGAACCCGAGGAGGAAAGTGAACCCAAGGAGGAAAGTGAACCCGAGGAAGAAATACAGGAAATTACAAAAGACGAGTTCGAACTAGGAAAGAAACGAAAGGCTAATGAATTAGAAAATTCAAATCCCGAGTTTAGTAAGGATGATGTGGCACCAACTCCACTAGACACTACCACCCCTATTCCCGCTATTCCTATTCGTTCTATCCCGGCATCCAGTTCTTCAGTCCCACAGCCAAAATATAGGCAGACAGCCAGGATAAGCGTTAAGCGATTCTTTGAACCTAAACGTCCTAGAAAATAGACCAAACGATGCGCTGCCGTATTAAACCATGGGATCATATAATGTTTTGTATAATATTATTAGTGTGGTTTGCTTAATGTTCGATGTAAGATAAGCATATGTAAAATAGTGAAGTGTGAAATGCAATAATTTTCCATGGTTAAGTATTATTTAGATGGTAGTAATTGATTCTGTACTAAGCTATTAAGTATGGACATTAACGGGTAGGTACTACCCTAGATTTAATTATAAAACGCTAATAAGAAGAAAAGGCTTTTATAATAATACCTGGTTCATATTATTAATAAGCTATAATGTACTGTAAATATACACTACATCTATAATATTCCATGTGAATAATTATTTTCTTTTCATTCTTATAGAAGAATATGGCGCGATTGAACCGAATGACGGAACAAGAAATCCAGGAACTCATCAATCAACGAGTGAACGACAGAATGTTATGGGTCGAGGCTGCAAGAGGTGCTGCAGTTAACCCAAATCCTCGTGTGGGGTGCACTTACAAAACTTTTCAAGCTTGCAAGCCCTCATCATTCAGTGGAACAGAAGGACCGATCGGTTTAACCCGATGGATAGAAAAGATGGAGACTGTGTTTAAAATCAGTGGTTGTGTTGAAAAGGTCATGACCAAGTATGCATCATGCACTTTACAAGATAGTGCACTCACGTGGTGGAAAAATTATGTGAAGGCTGTAGGAGGAGATGTAGCTTATGATACTCCATGGGAAGAATTCAAAACAATGTTAATCAACGAATATTGTCCAAGGAACGAGGTTAGGAAGTTGGAAGATGAATTACGAAGTCTGAAGGTTGTTGGTACTGAAATCACCAACTACAATCAGCGATTCATGGAATTAGTTTTGCTATGTCCTGAATTGGTTCCAACCGAAGAACGGAAGATTGAAATGTACAAAGATGGTTTGCCCAAAAAGGTCAAGGCAAACGTTACAGCATCGAAACCTAAGACAATTCATGAAGCTATAACCATGGCAAACGAGCTAATGGATCAGGTCATCATGGATAAGAAAGTATCCAATACTGATGTGAAGGTATCAGGTAACAAAAGAAAGTGGAATGGAAATTATGATCGAGGTAACCAACAACAATCTTTTAAGAAACAAGAAATCACGCAAGGTGCGGGTAGTGGTTTAAGCTTTGGTTATAAAGGACAAAATCCTTTATGCAACCGATGCCACAAACATCACTCTGGTTACTGTAATGTGGTATGCAACAAATGTAATCGAAAGGGTCATCTTGCTGAAGATTGTAGGGCTCTCGTTATAAATACAAATGGTACCAAGACTCCTGCCACCAATGCAAATAGAACTGCTTTGGCTACCATTACTTGTTATGGGTGTGGAAAACAAGGTCACTATAAGAGCCAGTGCCCGAATCCAGAGAAAAATATCGGACCTGCACGAGGGAGAGCATTTGTTATTAATGCTAGAGAGGCGTGTGAAGACCTGGAGCTTGTTACGGGTACGTTTACCATTAATAACTTATCCGCATCTATTATATTTGATACTGGTGCTGATAGAAGTTACGTATGTAGAGACTTTCACGCTAAATTGAATTGTTCATCATTACCTCTAGATGCTAAGTACATGATTGAGTTAGCTAATGGTAAACTAATTAAAGCCGATAAAATTTGCCGTGATTGTAAAATAAATTTAGCCGGAGAAACATTTATGATTGATTTGATACCCGTAGAATTAGGAAGTTTTGATGTAATAGTCGGCATGGACTGGATGTCCAAAATAGGAGCCGAAGTTGTGTGCACCAAGAAGGCAATTCGCATTCCTCGTAAGAATAAAACGCCAGTAATGATTTATGGAGAGAAGGGTAACTCAAAGCTAAAACTCATTAGTTATTTGAAAGCTCAAAAGTGCTTGAAGAAAGGGTGCTATGCTATCTTAGCACATGTTAATAAAGTCGAAAAGAAAGAAAAAGAGAAGTGCATCAATGACGTGCCTGTGGCAAGAGATTTTCCTGAAGTATTTCCGGAAGAGTTGCCGGGATTACCTCCATTTAGATCTGTAGAATATCAAATAGATCTTGTACCAGGAGCTGCACCGGTTGCCCGTGCTCCATATAGACTTGCACCGTCCGAGTTAAAAGAACTTCAGAGTCAGTTAAAAGAATTACTGGATCGTGGATTCATACGACCAAGTACTTCACCGTGGGGAGCTCCAATTTTATTCGTCAAGAAGAAAGACGGATCTTTCCGAATGTGTATAGATTATCGTGAATTAAATAAGTTAACTATCAAGAATCGGTATCCACTACCGAGAATTGACGACTTATTTGATCAACTCCAAGGATCATGTGTGTACTCGAAAATTGACCTAAGATCGGGCTATCATCAATTACGTGTCAAAGAAGAAGATATACCGAAAACTGCTTTTCGGACACGTTATGGTCATTACGAATTTTTGGTCATGCCGTTTGGGTTGACAAATGCGCCAGCTGTATTCATGGACCTCATGAATCGAGTTTGTAGTCCATATTTAGATAAGTTTGTTATCGTTTTCATTGATGATATTCTTATCTATTCCAAGAGTGAGCAAGAGCATGAGCAGCATTTAAGGTTGATATTAGAGTTGTTAAGAAAAGAACAGCTATATGCTAAATTTTCTAAATGTGCTTTCTGGTTGAAAGAAGTGCAATTTCTTGGCCACGTTGTTAGTAGCAAAGGAATTCAGGTTGATCCAGCAAAAATTGAAGCCATTGAAAAATGGGAGACTCCTAAGACACCAACGCAGATACGCCAATTTTTGGGTTTAGCCGGTTATTATAGAAGGTTTATTCAAGATTTTTCCCGAATAGCTAAGCCGTTGACAGCATTAACGCAAAAAGGGAAGAAATACGAATGGACCTCGGAGCAGGAGAACGCATTTCAATTACTGAAGAAGAAGTTAACTACGGCGCCTATTTTATCGTTACCTGAAGGGAACGATGATTTTGAAATATATTGTGACGCTTCGCGACAAGGTTTTGGTTGTGTTCTTATGCAACGAAAGAAAGTTATTGCATACGCATCTCGACAATTGAAGATTCACGAGCGGAATTATACGACGCATGATCTAGAACTGGGAGCAGTCGTGTTTGCGTTAAAGATATGGAGACACTACTTATATGGGGTTAGATGCACTGTGTTTACTGATCATAAAAGTCTTCAACATATTTTCGATCAGAAACAGCTGAACATGAGGCAACGTAGGTGGGTCGAGCTGATAAACGACTACGATTGTGAGATTCGCTATCATCCCGGGAAAGCAAATGTAGTGGCTGACGCATTAAGCATAAAGGAACGAGAACCAATTCGAGTACGAGCGATGAACATAAAAATTCGCATGAATCTCAACTCACAAATCAAAGAAGTTCAACGAGAAGCACTTACTAAAGAAAATATAGGAAATGAAATAATGAAGAAGTATGAGAAGCAACTCGTTATGCGGGAAGATGGAATTCGATATTTTGCAAATCGTATTTGGGTACCGAATTTGGGTGGATTAAGGAAGTTGATATTGAACGAGGCACATAAGACAAGATATTCGATACATCCTGGAGTTGGAAAGATGTACCAAGATCTTAAGACGCGTTATTGGTGGCCTAATTTGAAGACAGACGTTGCAACATATGTTGGGGAATGTTTAACTTGTTCCAAAGTCAAAGCAGAACACCAGAAGCTGTCAGGGTTACTTCAACAACCAGAAATTCCAGAATGGAAATGGGACGGTATTACCATGGATTTCATCACGAAGTTACCAAAGACTGCCTGGGGATACGACACCATTTGGGTAATTGTTGATCGTCTTACCAAATCTGCACATTTCTTGCCTATAAAGGAAACAGATAGAATGGAGAAATTATTACGATTATATATAAAGGAAATAGTTTCAAGGCATGGAATACCTATTTCCATTATATCTGATCGTGATAGTAGATTTACCTCAAAGTTCTGGCAATCACTACAGGAGGCACTAGGAACTCGTTTGGATATGAGTACCGCATATCATCCGCAAACGGACGGGCAGAGTGAAAGAACAATTCAGACTCTTGAAGACATGCTCAGGGCATGTGTGATCGATTTTGGAAACGGATGGGATAAGTATCTACCATTAGCAGAATTCTCGTATAATAATAGTTATCATGCGAGCATTAAAGCTGCACCATTCGAAGCATTGTACGGAAGGAAGTGTAGATCTCCTATCTGTTGGAATGAAGTAGGAGATCGACAATTAACTGGTCCCGAGATCATACATGAAACTACTGAAAAGATAGTACAAATCAAAGAGAGATTGAAAATAGCCCGTAGTCGCCAAAAGAGCTACGCCGATGTCCGAAGGAAACCATTAGAGTTTCAAATCGGTGACATGGTTATGCTAAAGGTGTCACCTTGGAAAGGTGTAATACGTTTCGGTAAAAGAGGTAAACTGAACCCAAGATATGTAGGCCCGTTCAAGATCATCGAACGCATTGGACCGGTAGCTTATCGACTCGAGTTACCGCAACAACTCGCCGGAGTACATAATACCTTTCACGTCTCGAACCTTAAGAAGTGTCTTGCAAAGGAAGACCTCACCATTCCTCTTGAAGAAATCCATGTCGACGAGAAACTACAATTCATCGAAGAACCAATCGAAATCATGGATCGTGAAGTTAAACGGCTCAAGCAGAGCAACATACCGATCGTTAAGGTTCGTTGGAATGCTCGAAGGGGTCCCGAGTTTACTTGGGAACGAGAGGATGAAATGAAACAAAAGTATCCACACTTGTTTCCCGATGACGCAAAATAGGTACAATTTTAAAATTTCGGGACGAAATTTATTTAACGGGTAGGCACTGTAATGACCCGCACTTTTTCGATCATTCTATATTTATAAGATTAATATTTACATAAATTAAACCTTACCAACATGACAAGCAATCCAAATTGTTGAGACTTATGTCTTCGAAAAGAGTTTTACACAACGTTTGACCGTTCAATTTGACCGATGATATCACGAACTATATAACATACGATAATTATACGTTTATGTATATATATGTATTTATATATATTTAACATGATCTAAGGATGTTTAACATCTCATTGGGTACTAATAACAATGAGTTATAAGTATATTTTGAAACTACTAACTTAAGTTTTCAAAACGATAACTATACGTAACGTTCTTCGACATAAATACTTATAACCTATAATACTTATACATGCATCGTATAGATATGTATTTTATCACTTTTAAAGGGCTTACATACATAAAATAATATAAGTATATTTACAAAAGATAGCTATATTTGAATCCTCGTTCCGTTTTCTCAAAGATTTCTACACGTATATCTAGGGTATATGTACCCGTATCATACGCAGCTTCTAGATGTATTTACTATTGGTATATACCAATAAAAATCTGCTCCTTAGCAGCCTTAAATAATTAAGAAACATGTGGAACCAACCATTTGTCAAGTAGCATGAATTATTTAGCAAGAAAACAAAGTTAGGTATCTTTTTTTTCCTTTATAACCTAAAAACGTTTTTATGCATGCACACCATTTCTTCACCCCATTTTCTCATACTTACACTCCCATTTCTCTCTCAAAATACTCTTAACTTCATACTTGATCATCTCCAAGCATTTTCCCCATCATTTAGCTTCAAAAACATCACTTAATCACCATAAGAAAACCCTTACAAAAACACTTCAAGAATCCTTCCAAGAACACAAACTTACTTCCAATCTTTCATCCAATTCCATCACCCTTTTAGTTCTAGGTTCTTACTCCTCTTTTACAGCAACCTTGTCCAAGGAACTTGAGGTAGTAACTATGTTCATAACCTTATTCGATTCATATATATATAGCTATCTTATTTTGTGGTATAAAATTTTAACAACAAGAACATAGTTTGAAAGTTTTCAAACTTGTTTGCAAACTAAATAGATCCTTCTAACTTAACTTTTAAAATACTTCAAGACCTGTAATATAACTTAATTACATGCTAATTTAACAAGGTATAACTTGGTTTTTCAAAGAACACCTTAAAAACTGTTTTTACGACGTCGGAGTGCAACCGGGGACTGTTTTGGGTTGGATAATTAAAAACCATCTTAAACTTTGAATTGGAAGTTTATCTTCTGGAAAAATGATTTTTAATATGAATATGATAACACATAAAAATTTCATGATTTAATTCAAAGTATAAGTATTTTTAGAAAAATAATCATTTAAGGTTGTTTACATAAAGGAAAATGTTTAACTTCATAAGTTTCACTAAAGTTTCACCTATGCCGTGTGATTTTGAATACAAACCAAGGTATTTTCAGTTCATAGTCTTAAAGAGGAACTCGATCCAAGGAGATGGCAAGTTGAATCAACGAAAACGGATTTGTAACGAAGAAACTATGACCGAAACAAAATTGGTTATCCAAGACTTGTTTAACTTCGGGATTAATTGGGAAAAATTAAATAAAATCACATCTTTCTAAGATAACATGATATTTTATATATATGTACTTATAATTCAATTTTATATGGTTCAGGATCACCCATAAACAATACGAGAAGATTAATCATAAGATCCCATGTTTGTACGCAACACGTCATTTGACAACACCGGTACTTTATGTACGCAACACGTCATTTGACAACACCGGTACCGTGGGTCAAGATTAATCTCGACCAATACATATACGATGGGGTTTTATTTATTTCGTTGGGGGTTTTATTTATTTCATTGCGGGTATATTAAACATCTACAAATGAACCATTAAAATTGAATTACTAACAACGAAATGCTAACTACGGACTAAGGAATTATTCAAAGTATTAAAAGTATAACAAGTATATATATGAGACGTTTGTTTAAAAAGAAAAGGTATTGATATATTATATATGGATAGGTTCGTGATATCAACCGGAAGACCAAGTCAAAAATATATATATCTTCAAGACGAACGTGAGTATATAGTCCCACTTTTAAACTCTAAATATTTCGGGATGAGAATACATGTATTTTATGTTTTATGTTATGGACACAAGTAACTGAAAAATATATTCTACGTTGAGTTGTACCACTGGCATACTTCCCTGTAGCTTGGTAACTAATATTTACAGCGGTATTGTAAACGCGAATCCTGTTGATAGATCTATCGGGCCTGACAACCCCAACCGGACTGGACGACCAGTATTCAACGGTTGCACAGTACTTCGTTTTGTGACTACACTTGGTACGGTGTAGTAAGATTTCATATTAAAGGGAATATGCGACGTGATTAAATGTTAAGTATGGTTACCAAGTGCTCAACCACTTAGAATATTTTTATTAAACTGTTTATATACGAAATCTTGTGGTCTATATATATATATATATTGCTGCCGGCACTAAACCTATATCTCACCAACTTTATGTTGACCTTTTAAAACATGTCTATTCTCAGGAGATTACTAAAGCTTCCGCTGCATAATGTTGAATTTGAGCAGGATCTTGCGTACGCATAT
Organism: Rutidosis leptorrhynchoides; assembly: GCF_046630445.1. NCBI lineage: Eukaryota > Viridiplantae > Streptophyta > Magnoliopsida > Asterales > Asteraceae > Rutidosis > Rutidosis leptorrhynchoides. The sequence continues at coordinate 93,855,627 of NC_092338.1, read as the reverse complement.
TTGTGTCAAAAATAAAACTGCATACCCGAGGATCTGTGTTGTAAAATATGCTAGAAACCGTGTTGTTATCATTATATGTAAAGTTTGTAAGTCGAAGATTATCGCTAAACGATAATCATTTTTATGTTGTCCAAAGCTTGTAACAAAAATAAGAATCATGGTTTGTAATGTATAATATATGCAGTTTTTCTTTTAAAAATGTCGCATATAGAGGTCAATACCTCGCAATGAAATCATACGTTATTTAACACGTTCTTATGGTTAAGGACGGGTTATGACATCGGGAGAAGAGGTTAGGAGGAGGATCAAGAAACGCATAGGATGGAGGATCGGTGGGTGTCATGGAGCCAAAGGGAAAAGTAGTCTCGTCAAAAGTGACATGACGGGATAAGAGGATTCTGTTGGAGGTGAGATATTGACATCGGTATCCTCGATGGTCAGAGGGATATTCGAGAAAGATACAAGGTGTAGAACGTGGTGCAAGTTTGTAAGTGTCAGGTAAGTGAGGGTAGCACAGGCAGCCAAAAACACGAAGGTTGTTGTAGTTGGGTTTTTGTCCATAAAGGCGGTGATGTGGTATCTCGTGATTAATGGTGGAAGAAGGTAGTATGTTGAGGAGATGGGCTGCAATGTGAAGGGCTTCGACCCAATAGGTAGGTGGGAGATGGGCTTGAAAAAGAAGAGTTCTGATTAGGTTATTTATGGTGCGAAGCATGCGGTCGGATTTCCCGTTTTGTTGTGAAGTGTACGGGCAAGAGAAGCGGAATTGTATTCCATTGGTTTGAAAGAGTTTATGGAATGCAGTGTTGTCAAATTCACCTCCATTATCGCATTGAAAGGCTTTGATTTCTTGTTTGAATTGAGTACGTACAAACGAGCAGAAGTTCAAAAAGGTATTAAATGCATCAGACTTGTGTCGTAATGGAAACACCCAAACATAATGAGAATAATGATCAAGAAATATGATATAGTACTTTAAACCACTAAGACTAGGCACAGGTGAAGTCCATAAATCTGAATGAATAATATCAAAAGTTGCGGTTACATTAGAGCTAGAAACAGAAAAGGGTAGTCGTACATGTTTGCCAAGCTGACACGCATGACAAAATAAAGGTGACGACATTTTATTACACACAATATCTTTATTAGAAATAAGTCTTCGAAAAACATCTTGTCCAGGATGTCTAAGACGTTGATGCCTTACTATGGGGTTGGTGAGAAAAGCTTGCGGAGAGGTGGATCTGGGTGACGTGAAGGGGTAAAGATCGCTGGTGCTATCACATCGGAGCAGAAGCCGGCGTGTCAGATAATCCCTCACAGAAAAACCAAAAGGGTCAAATTCGATAGAAACAATATTATCACGAGTAAATTGACGTACAGATATAAGATTTTTAACAATGTTAGGAGTAACAAGGACATTATTTAGGTGTAAGGGTCGGTGGAGCGAGGGTAACAAGCTATTGCAGGTATTGGTGACGGGAATAGTATTCCCGTTGCCAACAGCGACCGATGAATATTTGCTATTATTAAATACAGTACTTAAATTATTAATGCATGAGGTAAGGTGAGAGGTCGCACCAGTATCCATGTGCCAACCAGCAGCACCATAATCTTGAAGAGTCATGGCACTAAAAGCACTGGGGAGAACGGTTTCCTGTGTCTGAGTTCTGGGGTCGACCACAAAAGAACCGAAGCTGGAAGGCTGAGCTAGGGATGCGTGACCAAGCATGTTGGGCTGAGAACTAGCAACACTTGCATTTTGTCCAAAATCGATACTAGTGGGCTGACCCGTATAGAAAGCATGTGGCCCAGGTGGTGTTTGTGGATGCTGAAACCCAACTTGTGAACCGTTGGGCCTGGTGAAACCAGGCGGGGTTGGTAGAAGCCCAGCTTGTCGAGAAATAGGGCTGGGCCCGTCATAATTGCTGGTGGACTGTTGTGGATTAAAGGGAGCTCTGAACTGGGCTAATTGAGCTTGTTGGGCCGCGATTATTTGCAAAAGTTAGGCCTGACTAGCACTGTTGTTGTTCCTGTGATAATTGTTAGAACCGGTATTGGACCTTTTTGGAGTGCCATGATGAATGTATCGACAGCGACTTTCAAATCGGCAGAACCCTTTCAAAAAATTGCGACACACTTCATTCGAGGTTGACGACGATGATTTCGATGGTGGTTGAGTGACCAATGCCGTTGGATGAGAGGTGTTTAATGGAGCATCAGAAGAAGCACGTTCTTGGCGATTTAACGTCATCTCTTCCATGAGGAGCATGGATCGAACAGTATCAAACTTTGGAAAGGGCTCGTGATGTAAGATGATGTGCGTAACATGTGGGAATTTGTTGTGCAAACCGTTGACTGCGTACATAACAAGATCGTGATCCTCTACATTCGAGCCAAGATTGCGTAAGTGGGAGGCAATCCGATCGATGTTGCGGAGATATTTTTCAATCGTGAGATTACCGATTGAGAGACCACGCAACTGAGCATTTAACTCCATGGTTTTTGAAAGTTTATTATCTTGAAACAAGTTGTCCAAGAAAACCCATGCATCATTGGATGATGCGGGTTCAGAATTTAATAGCCGTTCGAGAAGAGGTTCCGATATAGTGTTGAAGATCCAGGTAAGAACAACCGCATCGGCCTTTTTCCATGCCGGGGTTGCTTTTTCTTCATCCGTAGATGTGCCGAGGATGAATTTTAAGACATCGAATCCGGAGCAGTGGGTTGTGAAAAGGGTTTTCCAATGAGTATAATTTAGTTTAGCAAGATCTAGTTTGACGGGTATGAGATGTGAGATTAATGTTACGGTGTAAATCTTATCGTATGAGGTGGACATGGTGATCGAAGAAAAAGAAGCAGACCAGATCGGTCGATGATGAAAAGAAAGAAAAATAAGATTAGGGTTGGGACCTGGCGACTGATACCATATTACATGGCATGTTTAGCATATAATTGATTGTGTATTATTGATTGCCAAATGGTAGTGAATACAGTACAATATATAGAAACATAACCCTAGCAATACAAGACGTGGGCAAGGCCCATTACAATGACAATATATGGGCTATGGGCTATAATGACTAACACATCCAAACATACACTTGAAACTAACTAACGCTCACTACCTAAACAATGGAATAAACCCGACAAAAGGGAACAAGACTCAAGCCGCGCAACAGATGACAAATGCCAAACATGATACCCAATCATAACGATGACACGAGATTTGGCAACATCTACGGATTGCAACACCACAAAACAGGATTATGTATCTTTCACAAACTCCGTAAAGTTCATCAATTCATCACCTTGTATCGGTATCCTTTTACGAATCTTTCTAGGCTTAGCTGAAAGTTTTGGCAGTCCATGGAATTGATTAAGATAGCGTCCACTTTTTCGGCGCCCAAATTCTTCATTAACTCATCAAATTACTTGAATGGAGCATCCGACTTGAGGGTAGAATTATTGAAAGTTGAGTCTTCATGAATAGGCTTTTTACCGATGGATGTGTCAAACTTTGAGGCCGCGGAAGCAAAGTCTTTTGCACCATTGGAATCCCCACACAAATTAACGATTTCACACTCATTTAAAAGAGAGACAATTGTTCAATTGAAGTCATTTATTATTGTACTGGATATATAGTGACATCACTTAATTGATAATAAGTTAAAGGTTACTCAAGGGTCATATACTTTTTTATTTGTCCCGATGTAGGCCATATACCCAAAAAAATACTATTATAGGTCATAAACTTTAAAAAAATGTGTTAATGTAAACCAACTTAACTTGTTGACCTGATAAATAAGGTTGTTCGTTTGACTTTTTTTCCCGAAACTTTGACTTCGGAATTCGGATTCATTTTTCGATTTAAGAGCTGTAAATTTACAGATAGTTTCACGAAGAGATTTCGATCACATCTGTATTTTTACATTTCGCTATAACCTCTCAGATTGATCCGGTGCTCAAATCGGGCACGGTTTTCGGTGAAGAATAAATTCGAGATCAAACTCTATGAATTTGTTGTTGATTATCAGTTCTGATGATGTGCGAAACTTCGTTTGATGTTATGATTCACTAATCTGAAGTCAATTTGTTAAGAGAATCATCCTTGATCGATTTTGTAGATTGATCTTCAAAAAAATTATACTTTTTTTTTATTCCAATGTAAGCTATATACCTAAAAAAATACTAATTTAGGTCACATACTTTCAAAAAGTGTATCGATGTAAACAAAAGGTGGCATGTTTAGCCGGTACCAGGTTACCTTTTGTTTACATCGATACACTTTTTGAAAGTATGTGACATACATTAGTATTTTTTTGGGTACATGGCCTACATCGGGACAAAAAAAAAGTATATGACCCTTGAGTAGCCTTAACCCTTGATAATATAACACAAATTAGGTCAGCTTGGTGTAGTCGGATTAACTGGTGTCGGGGTCCTGTCTTGTAGGAGTCTTGAAATGATGGGTCTTGCTGTATTGGGTTTTTTTTTACTTGTAACTTCTCGCCGATTATTTAATAACTCAGATATATTATCGTTACAAATTATATATGTGTTAAAGATAAATACAAACTATGTTGAAGCTCATGTGATAGTGGTGTGTCTCTCTTAGCGAGAAGTCAGGAGTTCGACTCCCGTAGAGTACATCATTGCACACAAAGTTACCCCTTAACCCTTGAATTCCACCCCTTGAATTTCACCCAAGGGTGCGATTTACCGCCCATGCCCTCAGATTGGGTCGGGTTTCATCCTGAACAACAGCTGGAGACAGGATATGCAACCGCGAGAGATGAACGCGTGGGTAGTTTAGTCCCTCCTGAGTGATCCCGATCTGCTGTTAAAAAAAAAAACTAAATACAAACTATAATTGTTTCCAAACAATTTCAAGTCAAGTTTTAGGAAGGAAAAAAGTCATAAGGAGATACTCTTGCTTCAAAGTCATGATCTAATTAAAGCTAGAACATAGAACGTAAATATAACTATAAATAGAATCGATGTCGGTGCTAGCCCGACTCTTGTTAGAAACGGCTCCGGTTTAAAATTTGGATCTTTGACCGATGACGTGGATTTGATCGAAACTCTTGATGTGCCTTGTGAAACTGTCTCGCCACTGTTGTGTTCGACTTCTTATGGTGTAGATGGTGGGCGTGATAAGGTTGAGATGGTGCAGCAGAAGGATTGTGTTACTGATGGAACCGATGTTATTTTCAAGAAGAAGAAGAAGGTTAGTAACAAAAGAAAGACTAGTGTTGAGGAGGTTTTGGTTCGTGACGAAGATAATGCGGAGAAGAATGGTAATGACAAGAATGGAGTTGGCATCTCAGATTTAAGTTCGGTTTCTGATGTAGTAGGTACCCGTGATGTCGGTTGTGGTGCGGATAAAGATCGGAACCTTGGCTTTTTTGAAGATCTCGTGAAGGATGGTTTGCTCCCTTCTCCCGTGCCGGGCATTAGAATTGGATCGTCTTTGACAACGGATTCTTCTTATGCGATCAAAAATCGGTCAGGCAAGAATATTACACGTTTGAAGGTTGGCGGTGTGGTTGTAAAGTCGGTCATAAAGACTCTGAAAGGTAAAACGGTTTTCGGGCAACGCGATTCCGTTTGGTTTTGTTTTTTAAAGGGTTGTCGTTTATTTGGTGCTTTAGGGTCTTGTATTGGATTTTGTTTGTAGTGTATTTTCGAGATCGAGTTAGAATCCGGTTGCTCAAGGCTCGGTTTAATTAGCTTTTGTTTCTTTGTTTAGTGTTAGGGATCATTTTCTGTTGTCGAGCCTTGCTTTGTTTTTGGAGCGATTGTTCCTTTGTTCGTCTTTTTCATCTATTGATGAAAAGACTTTGTTTTAATGTTATCGTTATTTTAGCTAAAAAAAAAATATAAATAAATAATGAGACATTATTTAATAGGATATATGAATCCAGCTAACAAAATCTCAACTTATAAATACCCATACAGCAATGTACGTCATTTAAAGATCTCCAAATTATGATGGAGTGTTATTTTGAATTTTGAAGCCTACCCAAAATAGACATTTGAGTTACAAACCAACTTTGTATAAAAATTATAACTTGGTATCTTAAAAATCTTAAACTAAAACCATTGTTGGATGTATGAGAATGAATGGCCAGGCCAAGTGTGGTTACAATCTTATTGGGTTGAGCATATACGTGGGCTGAATTATCGGGTTGGCCAAGGATAGAAAATTCGGTTGCAGGAAGTTGCACGGGACAAGGATTACTTGTTTACAAAGTTTATTTTAGTTTCTATGTTTATCTTATTTTATTATATTTATGTATTTGGTTTCCAAGTTTCTAGATTTATTTTTGGAGTATTTATATTTGCTTGAAGGTTATTGAAAGGGCAGACTATTATTATCATTGTTAATGTTACGTGAGAAATAAAACAAGCCGAGAGCTTTTGTTTTGTTTAATTCTATCATTCAATTTTTGTTTCTGTTTGGCCACGATTCTCACATTATTTGGTATTCAGAGCTCAGGTTTTGGCCAAACAATGTATCGTGGAGGTTATCGAGGAAGCTATTGCAGAACCGCCGATCGAGGCAGCGATGGAGATAATCGTAGACACGCCGAAAGAGGCAACGAAGACCCTCGAGACGCAGAAATTGAAAAAATATATAAGTGAATCGCCGAGTTGGAACTGAACCAACAACGATTCCCTGAGCAGTACGATTCAACACGAATCGATTCAGAACAAACAGAAGAGGAGGATTATAATTATAATCCCTTCAACGATCATTCTCGAGGTTTTAGAGAAAATCATCTTGAGCAAATTTTTAATCTGGAGTATGTTCCTGAACATTTTGTGGAGGAAGATACTGAGCCTATTTATGATACGGATGGTGAGAATGAGGAAGATACTCAAATTATCTATGATACCGATGGTGAGAAATTTTTTTCTTTTCCTAAATCGGGTGATGAAAGTAAGTTTGATGTAATTACTAATATAGACACCAACATGTGCATTGAAGATGTTAACATGTTGATTTGAAAAACGTTTTTAAACAAATTGATGTGGGCCTGAAAAATATAGGTGTTGAGGACCGTCTCCCTAATGAAGAAAACATTATTCCTGTAGTTTTTAAGGATCATTCAGATGTTTCGGTCCTTGAAGTTGTAGACTCAAGGACGAGTCTTTTCGAAGAAGGAGAGAATGATGCAGGATGTATGAGAATGAATGGGCCAGGCCAAGTGTGGTTACAATCTTATTGGGTTGAGCATATATGTGGGCTGAATTATCGGGTTGGCCAAGGATAGAAAATTCGGCTACAGGAAGTTGCACGGTACAAGGATTACTTGTTTACAAAGTTTATTTTAGTTTCTATGTTTATCTTATCTATCTATATCTATATCTATATCTATCTATCTATACTATATATAATTTGTCAATGAGAATGACATCATTAAGCAGATTTGCACGATCTAAAGCAATCTTTCTGGTGACGTGTCTTTACCATATTAACACTTGTGATGTCAGCTTAAACATTACGGAGTATTACTCTTTCAATATTTGGTTTAGTTATTTATTCAAATTTAAATAATAATATATTATATCATTGTAAGTTTCTAGGCATCTAAAAAATGATGTATAGTTATTATTACTAAGCATACTTTACTTTTTGTCTTACCAAGAGCATGCATCTTCCTTTTTTATCCACTGCTCAAAAATTGAATACTGATACTCCATCTTAAATTTCTTCTTCACTTCTTTCATTATCTCTATTCCATATGAATTCTTCAGATCATCAACCAATCTCAAAAACCCTAAAACGGTGCGAATGATGTATGAACGTCAATCTTTGACCATCATTTTGGAAATAAAATCTACCCATTTCTATGATTTGATGTTAAAATGTTGTTATACCTCACGATTTATTCATTGAAATTGATCCAACTCTTTGATGCTCTTTTGATATTTCAATTTTCGCAGGTAACCTTTTACAAATATAACTTACAGTAAATACATGAGTTGGATTTCAGCCGTTCCCAAACTATGTCGATGATGTGATGCTTTTATTTATAAGATTTATAAGATTTTGACTTTTTATAATTTTTTTTTTTTTTTTTTTTGATTTTGCAGTACGTCTCATTTGCTTCTTGGCTAAAATTACTCATATTATGAAGGTAGGGGTTTATCCATTATCTAACAACCAACAACATATAAACTTATGCTATTAGTATTATATTAATATAAGTCAGTTTTATTCGTGAATTCATGTTGCTTACGATTTTGATAGACCGATTTAGGTTGTGTTATGTCTTAAATGGGTCAAATGAGTTGAACTAAAAAAAATTAAATAAGGGGGACATGGTCAAAATAGGTTTGATATGATGGTCGGCCTTTTAAATTGTTAATATCAATAGATTAAGGTTATTATTCTTGCAATACTTGGTTTGGCATGAAGAGTTGTAAAAGGGTTAGCTGGTTAACCCCCGACAATTTCGACCATAATTACAAACAACCATCATAATGAAAACTCACATTCACCCATTACCATACACGACCTCTATATTCTTCCTCATTTATGAAGGATATTTATGTTGTCATTTAGAGCGTTCCAAAGTGGGTCTGATGGTGCATACTTGTGTAATGGTAACTGATGTACAAGAGGGAAAGTGGGACTGTAGTGTAGTAGTTTACAGTCGGCAACCTGTATGGCATCCTTTTCTAACGTTTACACGATGGTTGGATAAGTAATCTTATTAGATGCACGCATACTAATATATTCCTCTGGTTTATGAAAAAGTTTCAAAACTCATAAAGTTCAACTGAAATATGTTTGACCATAGATGGTATTTCTATAAGATACCTCATCGCAATGACAGAAGCACATGCTTATGGAATCAAGTCAAAGATATTGACCTTATGTAATGACTATACAACATTTTGTGCATTTGGTTCAATCTTTCTAAAGATTTAGATTCATTTTTTTTAGGAAGATTGGTTGGATGTTTTATATGAAGAGATAAAGGGAGTTGATTAGATGCTGCATGAATGTATGATATGGATATGATTTGTTGGTAATTTGAACATATATACAATTTGACCAAAATCCAGGTTTTTGGTAATTTTGGAAGTCATTGTTTAATTAAGAATGACAGTTGGGGTTTGAATATCAATTTGAAGATGGCCGGGAAGAGATTGGGAGATCACCTGATGACTCTCATTTTGGTAGTATGTAGTACCTATGTTAGTTGTATAATATTGTTTTTAATAGTATTTAGCTTATAATGTTTATTAGTGTAGGTAGTATCAATGGTTAATGTAGGTTTATTTATTATTTATTGCCATAGTTTAAGGTTAGTTATATACGGAGTAGGTTTTAACGTCAAGTGTTTGGAATATTCAGTGAAAACATATCTCTCTTTGTAAACTGCAGGAAGTTAACCAGTAATTTTATTTTATTATTGTTTTAAATGAGTAATATATTTTCTTGATTAATAATATAGATCTAAATTAACTTTTTTGTTGCATACGTTTTCGTTTTTTTATTTCTGTTATTTCCTAAGTTATTATTTAAATAATAATCTTTACATTTCGAAAACTAAACTGAACTATTAAATTGATTAAGAAAACTAAACTGAATTACTAATGATTAATCTTAACATGTGGTTTTTATTCAAACCCGTGTAATCACGGGTCATAAACTAGTTTTATTATATTTATGTATTTGGTTTCCAAGTTTCTAGATTTATTTTTGGAGTATTTATATTTGCTTGAAGGTTATTGAAAGGGCAGACTATTATTATCATTGTTAATGTTACGTGAGAAATAAAACAAGCCGAGAGCTTTTGTTTTGTTTAATTCCATCATTCAATTTTTGTTTCTGTTTGGCCAGGATTCTCACATTACATACCTTTATAAAATTTCAAGATTTTTATTTCTTGGTTTTCTTATTATCATATTTATCATCAAGTAGATCCTCTAACAACCTATCATCCAAGTACTCAAACTCAATCACATCTCCACCTTGCACGTCACTCGAAGAAGACTCCCCGGCAGATGACGTGGCAGCCATGTTGGCGGCATTATAATTAGCAGCCGAAAATGTAGGTGGATATTCATCCGGAAAGTTAAGAACGGCCATATGCCCTCTCATTTCATATGCGGCTCTATCATAAGCTCTAGCCGCCTCTTCAGCCGTTCCAAAAGTCCCTAACCAAACCCTCGCACCGTTGTTTCTTATGTCACGAATCTCGGCAGCAAATTTACCCCATGGCCGTCTTCGAACACCTCGATACTTCACTTCTTCACTTCCTCTTTCGCCCCCTTTGCCGCGGCCTTTTGAAGGGCCGCCTTGATCCATTTGTAATTACTATTTACTGGCTTTTATTTATATATATTTTAAGGTTTAATTTTTTAGGTAGCAAATGATGGAAACAGATTAACAAGAATAACTGAATGTGATGAAGGAGTTTATATATATAGGGTGGCAAAGTGGTCAAAATTAAATCAAAAAGGTGACCAACTAAGGCGGAAATTCGAGAAGATTTGGAAAGTTCTTATGTATTCATTTGCTTTAAATTCGAAACGTGGGTCAGCTCAAATTCAATTTGACTTGTTGATGGCATTATAGTTTGTGGTCTATAGAGACCCATGCATGCATATTTTATTAAGAATAAGATAGATAGAATATTAAAAGAATATATTAGATTTTGTTATACAAAAAAATGATGGTGACATACATAAATCAAGAAGTAGCGGGTTTAAGTGTCAAAGAAGAAAATATATATGTATGATTAACCCTTATATTGTGGTGGGAACATTCGAAGTTTCAGTTATAACCGATTGTAGTTTTGAGGCTGCGTTCACATTACAACCGGTCCCTCAACTTCGGCTATATTTACGCAACGATCTTTCAAGTTTACACTTTCTTAGGGGTAAAAACTGTAAATATATATATATATAATTTTATTAAAATAAAAGAAAATTATTCCACCCAAATTTATAACGGGCCCTATCTTCTCGCTCAGTGCGAGTTAAATTCTTTCGAGACCACCGCTCAACTCGAAAAAATCTTACGAACCCAACGGGACTAACTATACGCGAAACGGACACTTCTCAAAAAAACGCTAAACAAAACAACAGCCCGTATCTTTCTGCTCGCCGCGAGTTAAATTTTTTCGACATGAGCGTCATACTCGAAATAATTTTATGAACAAAACGATAAAAAGTACATTTGAAACGGACACTTTTTAAAAAAGACTAAAAACAACGATAGCTCGTATCTTCCTGCTCGCCGCGAGTTATATTTTTTCGCCAGCACCGTCAGACTCGAAATAATTTTATCAACAAAACGAAACTAACTACGTTCGAACCGGATAGATATTAAAAAACAATAAAGAAGACAACACCAACAACGGTGCTTAACACATGGAGCGTTTTCCCTTCTGTAAATACATAAAGCTACGTTAAATATGAATACGCGGGCCGAAAGTTCCCGCCGCATCGCTCGGGCCGGACCCGGACTAGTTTATTATATAATCTGTGTGATTGTTGACGTGTTTTAGACAATAACTAGATTTGTGGTCCGCGCTTCGCGGCGGATTTGTGTCATTTTAACGCTACTATATCGTTAGACAGTTTTCGGCCTATAGCATTCATGAAGCCTTGTGGGGTTAAGAGGTGTATTGTGTTTGAAAAAAAAAATTGCTAGAGTGTTTGCTACGATATATTAAAAAATAAGTGAAAGAATCACCTATCAAAATATATTTATTGAAAAATAATTAAGTGTTACCATACTCACTAAACTTCCTTCAATAAATCAAAAAATTAAATAATCCGTAAACATCACCATCTTCATCTTCAAGATTATACCCTAATCTATTCAAGCTCACATGGCCTATTTCAACCGCCATCCAGTACTTCACACCTCACCTAAAATCCTCCTTCATTTTTCGGTTCATACCGAACTCGACAAAAGAGGTATTGACTTGAATACCTGTGACGATCGCTCCAAATCCATATGGACAATACGTCATTCATTGATTTCATTGCGAGGTATTTGACCTATATATGATACGTTTTGTAAACATTGCATTCTTTTGAAAAGGCACACCATAAATGAATATTTAAATTAAAGGTTTTCGACATCTGATGATTTCTACATATAGACAATCACCGTAAATAATAGTTTACAATAGTACTTCCGTTGACAATGCAGTCAAAATAAGATACATGGTGATGATTTGGTGAATGCAACGTTTCCTTGAAAAGTATGTCATGTAAGACTCCATGCACATAGCTTGTCTAACATATAAGCAACAGCGGAAGACTTCTAGGAAACTTGAGAATAAACATGCTAACAAGTGTCAACACAAAGGTTGGTGAGTTTATAGTTTTAATGTTTTGCATAATCTGTGTATAAAGGTGGATCACAAGATTTCAGTTGTTTCATCCAGAAACGTTTATCAAAATATTCCACAAGATTGAGCACCCTGGTAACTAAACTTAACGTATATATAATTTGTACCCTTTGTATAATCATCTTAATAGTACACGCAAACCAACGTGTACGCTTCTCAAATAGCATACTGTGATGACCCGGAAATTTTGACTAAATTTAAACTTAATCTTTGTATGATTAACATTTCCGACACGATAAGCAAAGTCTGTAAAACTGAATCTCAAAATTTTTGAAATACCTTCGGTTGTTTTCGACGATTCGCGAACAATTATATGTAAACAGATACATATATACTATAACATGAAAAGGTAACAATGTATTAATTGTTTGATACCGTACATTAAACTTATTGGTTTAAATATCTATTTGAATATATATGATAAGTTGAGATATTTATTATTAAAATTTATTTATAAATAACTTCCAATGTGTATTTAAAAATTGATTTATGTATATTAAAAAGATATATACATATATATAATAAACGATAGTAACATTCGTTTATTGATTCGATTGATATTTAGATAAGTTAACTAAAGCGTTTAAGATGAACCAGTAAAACACTAATTTGCTACAGTGTTTTCCAATTTGCCACATTACTCAAAATGCTACAGTGTTTTTGAAAATCACTATTTGCTACAGTGAAATTGACTTTGCTACAGTGAATTGCTTCAGTAACTTTGCTACAGTAGTATATTTTATGGATGATTTAAGACTATATTTTGACAAAGGTACGATTCACGAAACGTAAAGTATAAGTTTTCTCAGCGTACGAAAGGGCGTTCGAAAAACCGGAACCGGGACATAAGTCGAGTGACAACGTACGACTTATCGGAACAAAAATTACAAGTCAACTATGCACGTGAATTTAATATAATATATAATTAATTTATTTAAATTATATATATTATATATTTATTTTATATTATGTCGACAAGCTTGTGAGGACCCGTCCTTATCCCCCTGGACGAAATCTTCAACATTTGGTTCCATTGCGATGATCGACTCCAAGTAATGTCCTTATCATGAGTAAATGCACAGCGGAAGACTTAACTCGTACCTGAGAATAACATGCTTTAAAATGTCAACATAAAGTTGGTGAGATATATAGGTTTGATGCTAGCAGCGATATAACGATGGACCACAAGATTTCATATATAAACATTTTAATAAAAATATTCTAAGTGGTTGAGCACTTGGTAACCATACTTAACAATTAATCACGTCGCATATTCCCTTTAATATGAAATCTTACTACACTGTACCAAGTGTAGTCACGAAACGAAGTACTGTGCAACCGTTGAATACTGGTCGTCCAGTCCGGTTGGGGTTGTCAGGCCCGATAGATCTATCAACAGGATTCGCGTTTACAATACCGCTGTAAATATTAGTTACCAAGCTACAGGGAAGTATGCCAGTGGTACAACTCAACGTAGAATATATTTTTCAGTTACTTGTGTCCATAATGTAAAACATAAAATACATGTATTCTCATCCCGAAATATTTAGAGTTTAAAAGTGGGACTATATACTCACCATACTGTATTTTGTAGTAAAAATACATATAACATCTTTTAACATGTGCAAGGTTAGCCTTCGATTCACGAACCTATATCATTTATATATTTATTAAAACATGTGATGGAAATCACATAATTTTATTTATTAATATATATTATTTATATATTGATGGTTTTATAAATTTATACTAAACTCCATTTAAAACGTATGCTTATAGTATATCTTTGTTTATATGTTATATATAGTTATTCGTTAAAATGTTAAAATGATAGTTTTGAAAATTAAAGATTTACTCGTAATAATAATAATAACTTTATTATTATTAATAATAAAATGATAATGTTAATCTTTAATAAATTATTTTATTTTTATAATGAAAACCATCATTTTGTTAATAATACCTAATTCTAATAATGATTAATAATAATACCAATTATGATAATAATGATAACAATAATAATTTATCTAATAATGTTTATAATGATAATATGAAAATTTTAATTGAAAATAATGATAATAATAATATTTATATTCCTAATAATAATCATAATAATAATAATAATGATAATTGAAATAAGAGTAATAAAATATACCCTTTTAACCCTTTTGTAAAAAGAATTCTCCCGTATGGGACTCGAACCCGTGACCATTAGTTACACCAACACGCACACAAACCATCTGATCTAGTCTGTTACTCTGATTAAATCCCAGGCCATATTTACTTAAACCGTACCTATCTGTTTTCCCTTTACTTCCTTCTTCTTTATATCAATTTGACCGAAAATCATTTGATCGTAAAATTAATACAAAGTATTTGTTTTAGATTCATAATTAAACGGAAATACCCCAGTTTGAATGTTTAAATTTATTAAAACGATAAAAAAAAAAAAATAAAGAAAGTAGCAGCAGCAGCTCGTTATGAGCTTCAAGAACCCAAATCGCGTTTTTAAGATTTAGACACTGTTAGATTATACACCCAACATGAAAAAGATCCTAAATCGTTTCCAGAAACTTTACATACCATTAATTGAACCTATAACCTCAAAACATTTTCGAATTTTACTGAAGAACGATGGTTGACTTTTATTAAAACAAAACTTTAACTCAAAAATTCTTGATTAATACTAAAATTTGGGATACGAAAATTTCCAGAAAGTTTATATAGAAGATTGGGAACAGGACTGCATTAATAGATTTCGAAATAAGGTAAGAATTCAAAGTTTTTGAGAAATGATACAAGAACAGGGGTAGGCGACGGGTACCCTTCAAGTTTTGGTTTGATTTTTATTCTTAATGGTTCTGTAAATTTGTAAGTGATATTGGAAACAAATATTTGAGTGTTGTGTGGGTATCAGTCGACACTTAGATGCCTTATAAACAATTCAGACTTCCTGTTTGTAATTCGATCAAATTAGATACAAAGAATTAAATAAAAAAAAAATTTAAAAGGTGATTAAGACTTTAACCAGATTTTGTTTTATATTGGTGTCTGATTTCAAGATTCGTACGAAAAATTGAATTGTGGAATCACTTAATCACAGTTTGACAAAGACTCAAACAGAATACGTATATATATATGTATTTACTTAAGTATATACAGTATTTATATATATAATTAATCGTATATGTAATTATATATACATATCTCTGTATCTTATATATATATATATATATGTATTTATATATATATCTGTATTCATATATCAATATTTATAAATTATAACTAATTTTTATTATTATAACTATATTAATATATAAATCTTTATAAATATAACTATATTATATTGTAAATAATAATAATAATAAAATTCACAATAATGTATTAGTAATAATATTATTATTAATGATAATGATAGTAGTAACCATAAAATTTGTATTAGTAATATTAACCATAATAATAATAATACTAATTATAATATAATACTAATATTATTAATGATAATAATAATGTTAGTAATGATACTATAATAATCTACGTATATCAAATTTGTATCTATAATAATATTAATAATACCAATATTTATATCAATATTGAAAGTAACAATAACATCATTATAACAATTATATTTATAATAAAATCTTATATTTTAATATTACTTATTTATTTATAACAAATTGTATATTGCATATAATAATTTATTGATATTCTTGTGCATAATTATTTATATTCACTTATATATATATATATTTATCTATTCACAAATAACAGTTCGTGAATCGTCAGGCTTGGTCAAAAGGGTAACTGATTATCCAAATATAGATTTCAAACTTTCTAGACTCAATATTAGGGTTTTTGCTTATCGTGTCGGAAACATATAGAGATTAGGGTTTAAATTTGGTCGGAAATTTCCGGGTCATTACAGTACCTACCCGTTAAAGAAATTTCGTCCTCGAAATTTGATAGAGATCATTATAGATAGTAATGAGGATGTTTTCATAATGAATATGAGGTCATAATGGAGTTTTATCATCATTGAGTAATGTAGATAAAACGATTTGATTATATGAAGCGTACGAGTGAAGTTATCACAAATGAGTGAAATGAGTAAATAGGGAATCGTTTTAACCGATGATGTGGTTAGGATTAATTTCCGGAATTTAAGGGATCTAAAGAAAATCTTACGTAATAAGATTTGGTTCTTCGGCGATCATGATCTTCTTTGAGTTAATGTGGCAAATCGGTTTTGATTCCTTTGTCGGATATTTTACTATAAAACTACCCCCTTTGTTTCCTTATTTCCATATCCCATATCTTCTACTCTTTCTCCTTAATTCCCACTTTAAGACATTTGCTAGTATGCTTCATCCCATTCTAATCCTTGATATACTCTTAATTTTTACATCTGTCATCCTTCTTTTTCATCTACCACTAGAAGAGTCTATTTACTTCTACTATACTCTTGCGTTGATAGTGTTTCTAGTTCTCCCGTGTCTCTATATTGCTATCAGCATTGATATACACGGTTTGTAAATCCTGGGTGGTTGTTATGTTTGATATCTCCCCTTATACTTCGATGCTCTTGTTTCTGTTTTCTATAATCATTGTTATCCATAATTAATACTTTCTCCTTTTTGCTGCGATCTATTCCCCAATTTCTATTTTGGGGCTTTGTCCCTTCGTTTCTTCTTCCCGTCCTTGAGTCAAGCGAGCAATGGTCCGGAATTCGTAGGTATGAGATTTGGAATGAACATAGCTAATGCTCTTAGAAAGAAATGATAATAGCACGAGTTTGATTTGTCAAATTACCAGAATATCCTGGAAAAGACCGAATCATCAAGAGAATATTTTCTTGATATGTTTAGAGATTGGATAGATTGTAAGAGCCGTGTAACATGGCACATGATGATGGTACCGTGAATCATCACATTCCATTAGAAATGCAACATGACTTACTGTAATATAATGAAGTTGATCAAGTTTCATTATTTTATACTAATTCACGCATCAGTTCCCAACACTGCTTCAAAACATTCATATTTTAAACTTGAAGATTTCAGAATTTAGAAACTAACACAGTTTCTTTTATGTTGTAACGCAGATATTACGGCGAGATAAATGATTTCAGATAAGAATAGCTACAAAAATACCTTCAGAAATATCGAAGATATTTATGACGATATTTTGGAATTTCTAAGTTCGGAGGTTGATGAAGCAAAATTTTCCGCAAGATTTTAACATGACCTCGGAGCAAGATATTCTCTAAAGTTTTCATCGGATCCAGAATTATCTGGATTCTTTGAATATAGAGTTTGGTCCTTGTATTTGTTCTTTGTTTCCTTCACGGTTAGCTCAATCCATTTTTCAGCACTAAATTTTCTATCGAGCGTTCCTAACATTCCCTTCTTTATCATCAAACTTTTGACCATTTAGGCCATCTAAAATTTTACTGTTTCCTCTGCATTTAATGCAGTCATATCTGAATCGTCGATTATCAATCCGAGGTGTTTTTGGGCGAATTGTGTTTTTAGATGATTAAATGCTGATGATAAAATGGCGGAGTATGAAAGGTTCCCCGGTAACGATGAGGAAAACCAATCGTATATATCGAAGTTATAATAAGAATTTTTCGAATGAAAGGTCGAAGTTGTTCTGCTGAAGCTGTGACAAAATTGGCTACTTTGAAAAGGAATCGTAAGGTTGTTTTTGCTAATAAATGCAAAAGAATTCGTCGCGGTAGGTGTTAAACTATGACTTTGGGTTCAAAAGTTTTTCATGTATATAGATCTTTTCTTCTGTAGATGAAGTGCGATCGGTTCAACTTCTCGATTGAGGTATTTTCAAGAATCCTGATAGGTTTGTACGCGGATTGTAAACGTCGAGGTACAAATGAGGTTTAGAATGAAATCAAGTGGCAAACCTGAAGAATTGTTTAGTTTCATATGTTATAATCAATATTTTAATTCATTTTAATTGTCCAAAGTTAGCAGTCCAATAGTCCAGTTGTCCACTAGTCCAATATATTCATATATAATTTAATATATAATATTCGAATTAATTAATACGTATCGTGACCCGTGTACCGGTCTCAGTATTGATCACAACTCAAACCATATATATATTCTGAAATCAACCTCAACCCTGTATAGCCAACTCCAACATTTACATATAGAGTGTCTATGGTTGTTCCGAAATATATATATAGATGGGTCGATATGATAGGTCGAAACCTTGTATACGTGTCCCGTTATTTAAAGTGCGTAAAATAAATAACAGAACTTAAATGACAATAAATTAAATTGCGATAAAATGTAATACGGAATTAACAGTTAGCTGGGAACAGTTAACTAGGAACAGTTAGCGTGGATTCCTAACAGAATTTCACATAATTAATTTGTTTGTTTCTAACACTTTTTATTTTGTCCAATGTTTTCTTCATTATGCCACTTGTTGGATTCTGATAGATAAAAATCCAAATATGAAATTTGAATAAAAATGGTTATTCGATGGTGAACAGATACGAATATCGGTGGTTGTAAGTAGAATAGCAAATGACCGTTGAATCAGATTCGAAGAATATACACTGTAACTTATTAATGTGAGATCTAAATATTCCTCGGGTACTACCTACCCGTTAAAATATTTTCATCATTAACAGTTTGTACGAACGAATTTTTTTTTTTTAAATTACAATCTTTATGAAAATATATTTGTATATATATTTTCTTCGGATGTAATCATGGATCTAATGAGTCAATAAGATAAATTTTTTTTTTTTTGATTTATCGTTAATACTTGATTACATGATCTCTAAAACATTAAAGATTACATAATTACCATGTCGAACGAAGATAAATGAGATATAACGATAAGTAAAGCGAAGATAATCGATATAGAATGATATGTAAAACGAAGATCATACTCGAAGTACAGATAGTGATATTGAGGTGTGTGATGTTGATATCCGAGATACAAATTGTGATGTTGAGGTTTACGACGCGGTTGTGATTGAGGGTGATATGGGTACTGTCAGTGTTGATGATGGTGGTACGGATTATGCTGCTGGTGCTGCTGCTGGTGTTTGTAACCTTCGCACCATATTCTCCAAAGCCGTCACGCGAGCGCGAAGTTCGTTAACTTCTGCTAGTACACCGGGATGATTGGTGGTTGGAGTGAGCGAATGAACAAGATCTGAAATATGGGATAGTATATAATCGTGACGAGACACTCTAGAAATGAGAGAGAAAATGGTTTCTCGAACAGGTTCGCCGGTAAGTGCTTCAGGTTCATCGCCAAGAGGGCAATTTGGTGGATGGAAGGGATCACCCTCTTCATGTCTCCAGTGACTTAGTATATTACGAACCCACCCCCAATTCATCCAGAATAGATGATGGGAGATTGGTTGATCCATTCCGGTGATGCTGCCTTCGGAGCTTGAATGAAAATCCATATCGGCATAGCTGTCATAATCTGAGGAATTCGAACTAGATGCGGAATCCATCTTGTATAATCGGAAAAATGAATTTTTGGTATGAAATAGATTATAGAAGTTAGATTTGGTACTCTTCTATACATACTTTACATATGTATATATAATACCAAAATTCCGTAAATTACGGAGAATCTTTGAAAAGATGTCAACTAAAGTCCAAAGTAACAGATATGCTAAAATATGAATTTTGTCTATACACTATCGATGCACTAAATGCAGTAAGACGTGTCTAGACTTATGAATGATAAGCAGGCAATTCCCTAAGGATAATAAGAAAATAATTTACGACTAGAAATGATAAGCAAAACTTTTGACATGCAGGCACGGTCGAAGTCCAGACTCATTAATGTATCCTAACAGCTACTAGTTAGACACACTAATGCAAGACCTGGTTCACTAAGACCAACGCTCTGATACCACCTGTGAGGACCCGTCCTTATCCCCCTGGACGAAATCTTCAACATTTGGTTCCATTGCGATGATCGACTCCAAGTAATGTCCTTATCATGAGTAAATGCACAGCGGAAGACTTAACTCGTACCTGAGAATAACATGCTTTAAAATGTCAACATAAAGTTGGTGAGATATATAGGTTTGATGCTAGCAGCGATATAACGATGGACCACAAGATTTCATATATAAACATTTTAATAAAAATATTCTAAGTGGTTGAGCACTTGGTAACCATACTTAACAATTAATCACGTCGCATATTCCCTTTAATATGAAATCTTACTACACTGTACCAAGTGTAGTCACGAAACGAAGTACTGTGCAACCGTTGAATACTGGTCGTCCAGTCCGGTTGGGGTTGTCAGGCCCGATAGATCTATCAACAGGATTCGCGTTTACAATACCGCTGTAAATATTAGTTACCAAGCTACAGGGAAGTATGCCAGTGGTACAACTCAACGTAGAATATATTTTTCAGTTACTTGTGTCCATAATGTAAAACATAAAATACATGTATTCTCATCCCGAAATATTTAGAGTTTAAAAGTGGGACTATATACTCACCATACTGTATTTTGTAGTAAAAATACATATAACATCTTTTAACATGTGCAAGGTTAGCCTTCGATTCACGAACCTATATCATTTATATATTTATTAAAACATGTGATGGAAATCACATAATTTTATTTATTAATATATATTATTTATATATTGATGGTTTTATAAATTTATACTAAACTCCATTTAAAACGTATGCTTATAGTATATCTTTGTTTATATGTTATATATAGTTATTCGTTAAAATGTTAAAATGATAGTTTTGAAAATTAAAGATTTACTCGTAATAATAATAATAACTTTATTATTATTAATAATAAAATGATAATGTTAATCTTTAATAAATTATTTTATTTTTATAATGAAAACCATCATTTTGTTAATAATACCTAATTCTAATAATGATTAATAATAATACCAATTATGATAATAATGATAACAATAATAATTTATCTAATAATGTTTATAATGATAATATGAAAATTTTAATTGAAAATAATGATAATAATAATATTTATATTCCTAATAATAATCATAATAATAATAATAATGATAATTGAAATAAGAGTAATAAAATATACCCTTTTAACCCTTTTGTAAAAAGAATTCTCCCGTATGGGACTCGAACCCGTGACCATTAGTTACACCAACACGCACACAAACCATCTGATCTAGTCTGTTACTCTGATTAAATCCCAGGCCATATTTACTTAAACCGTACCTATCTGTTTTCCCTTTACTTCCTTCTTCTTTATATCAATTTGACCGAAAATCATTTGATCGTAAAATTAATACAAAGTATTTGTTTTAGATTCATAATTAAACGGAAATACCCCAGTTTGAATGTTTAACGGACGTATGCTATTTGAGAAGCGTACACGTTGGTTTGCGTGTATTATTAAGATGATTATACAAAGGGTACAAATTATATATACGTTAAAGTTTAGTTACCAGGGTGCTCAATTTCGTAGAATATTTTGATAAACGTTTTTGGATGAAACAACTGAAATCTTGTGATCCACTTTTATATAATATTTTGATAAACGTTTCTGGATGAAACAACTGAAATCTTGTGATCCACTTTTATATAATCTATTGATAAACATTTCTGGATGAAACAACTAAAATCTTGTGATCCACTTTTATATACAGATTATACGAAACACTAAAACTATGAACTCACCAACCTTTGTGTTGACACTTGTAAGCATGTTTATTCTCAGGTTTCCTAGAAGTCTTCCGCTGTTTGCTTAGATGTTAGACAAGCTATGTGCATGGAGTCTTGCATGACATATTTTTCAAGGAAACGTTGCATTCACCAAATCATCACCATGTATCTTATTTTGACTGCATTGTCAATGGAAGTACTGTTGTAAACTATTATTTATGGTGATTGTCTATATATAGAAATCATTAGATGTCGAAAACCTTTGATTTAAATATTCATTTATGGTGTGCCTTTTCAAAAGAATGCAATATTTACAAAACGTATCATAGAGGTCAAATACCTCGCAATGAAATCAATGAATGACGTGTTCGTCCATATGGATTTGGACCGATCGTCACAGTTGGTATCAGAGCGTTGGTCTTAGCGAACTAGAATTTGCATTAGTGTGTCTAACCGGTTATTGTTAGGATACATTAGTGAGTCTGGACTTCTGATAAGGCTAAAAAGGAACATATATTTCATAGCATTATCCCCCAAGAAAGACAAGATTTTAGTTGCAATTGTTCCATTTTCAAGTAATATTCGTTTATATTAAATAAGTGCGAAGACAAAAGGCAAAAACGACGAATTGAAGACACAAAGGTCCAAAAAGCTCAAAAGTACAAGATACAATCAAAAAGGTTCAAATTATTGATGAGGAACGTCTAAAAATGACAAGAGTACAAGTTACAAAACGCAAAGTACAAGATATAAAATTGTACGAAAGGACGTTCGAAAATCCGGAACCGGGGCATGAACCAACTTTCAGCGCTCGACGCAGCGGTGTAAAAATTACGAGTCAACTATGCACAAGAATAAAATATAATATTTAAATAATTCATAATAAGAATAATATTAAAAAATAAAAAGTTGTTAATTGAGCATAGTTCAGGGGTCGTAAGTGAAAATTCCATTTAACATTTTGCGAACATATTTCGTTCATATGATGTACCCCATATTTTCTATCTTTTTCTTTTTCATTCTCTGTATCTCTCTCGAATGATACATATATATATTTATAATTTATATTTTTAATTTTATATTAAAGTTTAATAATAATTTAGTTATGTAACAAATGAATTACGGGTTTTAAGTCAGAACTCTGTCCGTGTAATACTACGATATTATTACCCACTGTAAGTTATGTCTTTCCTTTTTAATTTAATGTCTAGTAGCTAAATCGTTATTATGCTTATTTAATACCGAAATAATCGTGATGTTGGACTAAATTAAGATGGGATTATTGAACTTTGGACCATAATTAAGGTTTGGGCAAAAGACCGACACTTGTGGAAATTGAACTATTGACTATTAATAGATGGGGGGTATTGTCTAATTGAGTGACAACTCATTGGAGTCTGTCGAACCTATCTTCAAATTAATTAACCTAATAATTAATAATGATTATGGTTGTCCTATTTAGTGACGTTTATTCGATATCCTTTACAATCGTTTAATTAATTATTTGGGTTGGGTAATTGATTATTCAAAGTGATCAATTGGATAAATTAATATTCATGGACCAATAAAACAGGGGTGGATTACATTCAAGGGAACTTGAGGTAATTGTTAACAAAGTATTAAAACCTTGGAATACACGCAGTCGTTAACCCGGTGTATTCATTAAACAAAGTATTAAGACCTTGTTATAGTTCGGATTCCTAATTAGTTGGAATATTTGACTTCGGGAATAAGGATAATTTGCCGAGCATTTTATAATTATGACCGATGAACTATTTTGGACAGAAAACCATTTGGGTATCAAATAAACCAGGACAAAGGACAATTAACCCATTGAACTAAACTAAAATCTAAAAGTCAAACATCATGATTACGGAAGTTTAAATAAGCATAATTGTTTTCTTGTATTTTTCATCGTACTTTCATTTATCGCACTTTTAATTATCGTACTTTTATTTACTCGCAATTTTAATTACTGCAATTTACTTTATCGCAATTTAAATTCTGTCATTTATTTTATCGTCATTTATATTTACGCTTTATTTAAAATCGACAAACCGGTCATTAAACGGTAAAACCCCCTTTAATAACAATAATAATACTACTTGTATATATATATATATTTATATATTTTTATTTTTGTACAAATATATTTAAAATAAATATAGCGTTGAACTTCACTAGCTCCCTGTGGAACGAACCGGACTTACTAAAAACTACACTACACTACGATTAGGTACACTGCCTATAAGTGTTGTAGCAAGGTTTAGGTATATCTCATCCATAAAATAAATAAAACTTGTGTAAAATTCCATTGCATTTCGTACTAAAAATAACACTATTTCGTACCCTCACGCTACATCATCAAGTTTTTGGCGCCGCTGCCGGGGAGCGCTAAAACGCTATATTTTTAATTATAATAATATTGAAATAAAATATAATAATATAATAATATTGAAATAGAATATAATAATATAATAATATTGAAATAGAATATAATAATATAATAATATTTAAGAATCAAAAATTTATACGTAAATTTTAAAAAAAGTCGTATTTATTAAATACTTCAGGGGTATATTATGTAACTTATAATTAATAATTGCTATCATGTCGCTTTCATGTGAATAGTAAATTAATTAATTTATTTTCATTTACTATTCATGAATAGTAAATGAATTAAAAAAAAAAAGTTTTGAAAAAAAATTATAATTATAAAAAAAATTATTAATTTGTAAAAAAAAATCGTTTTTTTTAAAAAAAAAAAAAAAAAAATCGTTTTTTTTTTAAAAAAAAAAAAATTTCGTTTTTTAAAAAAAAAAAAAAAAAAAAAAAATTGTGTAAAAAAAAAAAATCGTTTTTTTTTAAAAAAAAAAAATTCGTTTTAAAAAAAAATTTGTAAAAAAAAAAAATCGTTTTTTTTAAAAAAATTTAAAAAAAAAACGAAAAAAAAAAAAAAAAAAAAAAAAAAAAACGTAAAAAAAACAAAAACGTAAAAAAAAAAAAAAAAAACGTAAAAAAAAAAAAAAAAAATTATTAAAAAAAAAATATATATATATTTTTAAAATTTTGTCTATAAAAAAAAAAATTTTTTTTTTTTAGTTTTATTACCTTTAGATTTTTAGACTATAGTCGCAACTTTTAGTATTAAGTTTAGTTTTGCCATAGTTATTTTCTTATTTTTATTTTTCGACGCCTTTTACCTATGTATCAATTACAATTCCAATTAGTAATCTCTATTTGTAGTTTTAATTTTAAGATGGTGATCGTTATAAGGTTGGATTAACCGCGTGTTTACAAACTACTCTTCGTCTTTTTCATTTTTCGACACTTTTCGACGCGCAATCTTTTTCTCTCTTATTTCTCGCCATTCTAGTTTTTAGGACTTAGAATTTTTTCTACTTCTTCTCTAAATTTCTTAAAATTACGAAAATTTATTTTAAGTGGTTAAATTGATAGACATCAAAATTTTCTGGTTCGTAGTAATAGTTGGATTTGTACGTGGACCGGGTTATTGGAGCCAAACAGTCCTCAATTATATTGAGACCAAACGAATCCTGCCCCTCTGCTGCATCTTTTGGCTATTCGAAACGTGGGCAAAATCAGAAAAGTCTATTGGTTGGATAACTTATTATAATTTTTCTTTCCTTTTTAAAACTAATAGGATATTCAGTGAATGCACCGAGCAAGACGTTCACCACCTTTTGTACGTTCACCACCTGTAACTCGATCAAGACATCGTTTAACAAATATAGCTGCCGTTGATTTTTCTTTAGAATCATCATCTAGTCGACCAAGAACTCTAACTCAAATTTCCGATAATCCATCTTTTGAACCCGACTTCACAATTAAGAACCCGGAGCATATTCAAGGACAATTCCAAGATCCTGAACCACTAATTATTCCTCCTGAACCACAAACCGTTAAATCAGAGTCCTCTAGTGATTCGTATTCAACAAGTTCAATTATGGAAGTAACGGAACCTCTAAGTATGGAAGATCGAATGAGAGCCACACGCACGGGCCAAGGTCATGCCATTATTAAACCAGAAGTTAATGCGCCAGATTATGAAATCAAAGGACAAATTCTACACATGGTAACTAACCAATGCCAATTCAGTGGTGCACCGAATGAAGATCCTAACGAACACCTTCGTACGTTTAAAAGAATTTGTACACTATTCAAAATCCGAGAAGTGGAAGATGAGCAGATCTATCTCATGTTATTTCCCTGGACTTTAAAGGGAGAAGCCAAAGATTGGTTAGAATCGTTACCTGAAGGGGCGATTGACACATGGGATGTTTTAGTTGAAAAATTTCTTAAACGATTCTTTCCGGCATCCAAAGCCGTGAGACTTCAAGGAGAAATTGTTACGTTCGCGCAAAATCCAAATGAAACATTATATGAGGCGTGGACAAGATTCGGAAGGATGTTGAGAGGATGTCCTCAACACGGATTAGATACTTTTCAAATAGTAAAAATCTTCTATAAAGGCGTAGACATCGCCACACGAAAAGACATCGACATAACAGCTGGTGGTTCCATTATGAAGAAAACCGCAACTGAAGCTTACAAAATTATTGATAACACAGCCTCCCACTCGCATGAGTGGCACCAAGAAAAAGATATCTTTCGATCATCTAAAGCGGCTAGAGCCGATTCTAGCCATGACTTTGATTCCGTTTCCGCAAAAATAGATGCGTTCGAAAGAAGAATGGAAAAGATGAATAAAGATATTCACGCAATACGAATCAGTTGTGAGCTATGCGGTGGACCACACTTATTGAAAGATTGTCACATTAAACCAACATTGGAACAACGAGAGAATGTTTCCTATATGAACCAAAGGCCTGGAAATAATTATCAAAATAATTATCAACCGCCAAAGCTAAACTTCAATCGAAATCAAAACATTCTTTACAATCCAAAAGGACCCGAAAATAACTGGTATAACCAACAAGGTCCGAATAACCAACCAACTCAAAACAACACTTTCAATCAACAAAGACCTGGCTTATATAAACCACAACAACAAACTGAAGAGAAAAAGTCAAATATGGAAGACGTGGTATTCAAGCTAGTTGAATCTCAAACACAATTTATTGAAACTCAAACCCAAACGAACGAGAGGTTTGATCAGTCATTAAGAACTCAACAAGCTTCCATTTTGAATCTAGAAAAACACGTAGGTACTCTTGCTAGCATGATGAGTGAGAGGGAACAAGGAAAGCTACCGAGTAATACTGAAGTAAATCCTCGGAAAGAGAATGTTAATATGGTGTCAACAAATTCTGAAAAACCAGTTCCAGAAGATGGGAAGGTTTTAGATGTGAGTAACAATGAAGAAGTTACATCACCACCACCACCCGAGTATGTAAAGCCAGTGGTGACACCATACAAACCACCCATCCCGTTTCCAAGAAAAGGAGTTGAGTATGAGCAAGTAATAAGAAATAAAGATTGTGATACTTCTGGAAAGAAGAAGAAGAAAAAGAATAAGAAAGTACAAGAAACAAAAGCCGTAGAAGTAAACCCGGTGAATACAGTTCCACCAAAACCTCCACCTAGGGTAGGTGATCCGGGTGAATTTATTGTTCCTTGTCTACTTAGTGATTGTGTCATGTATGATGCACTAGCAGATTTAGGTGCAAGTGTGAGTGTTATGTCTCTTTCATTATATAAGAGATTAGGGGTAGGTGAGTTAAGTCCAACGGATATGAGTGTTCGACTCTTTGATCAAACCATTAAGCACCCAGTTGGAATTGCTGACAACCTACCCATTCAAGTAGGTAATTTAACCTTTCTAGTCGAATTCATTGTCATTGACATAGAAGAGGACTCAAACATTCCTCTAATTTTAGGACGACCATTCTTAGCGTCCACCGGGGCGTTATTTGATGTAGGAAATGGAAGAATGACACTTAAAAGTGGTAACAAATCAATCACCTTTATGATTCGAAAGTCTAAATCTCCACCAACTAAAACCGTTGAACCAGTAAAAACGATTGGTAATAACCATGTTGTTTTACCAACTCCAACGGTAGTGCTTAGCAATAATAAAACGCCTAAGTGTGGGGAAAATGAAGTAAAACCTAATGATGACTTGATAATAAAGAACCCCGTTGTTGATACGAAATTAAATGACCCAGTTATTAACAGTTCAATGAAGAAACTTTTTAAACGGGCTATCGATGCTAGAAGTAAGGGGAACTTTAAGTTATGTAACCGGTTAGTATCCAATCTGTCGCCTAAAGAAAAGGCGAAACTAGTTGAATTTTGGGATACTACGGAAGAAGCCGGGCACTGGCTTAAAGAAAAAGTCACAGATAGGCAAGTTGATTATGGACCAAAAGAAATTGATGATGAAGTTAATCACAATTTCGACACCACAGCTACCTAAGTGTGGGGAGATTCAAATGTTCTAAGAAAATGTTATCTAGAGTTAGTTGTTCTGTTCTCGTGTAGTTCCGAGAATGGAATCCGATTGGTCTTTTCCGCTAGCAGACACTAAAGAACTAGTTTTCTCCCCCCATTCTGAATTTTTGTTTTTTTTAGGTTTTATATGAAATTAATATGCTTTTAAGTTTTGTGTGATATTTAAAAACAAAATTTACTTTAATTCATTAAGTTGAAAAAATGATTTCTAAAATTCGTCGTGAGTTGAAGACTAGGTCATTAAGCCGAAATTGCTTTACCCGAAGGTGGGACGGCAAATTTTGTTATCATTATTTTTAATTTTATTGATCTAAAGTATGCCAAAAAGATATTAGACTTTATAAATTTTTGAACGTGGGGTAATATACCCAACTTCAAAAATATGTATATATATGTTTTTATTTTATATTATGTACAAAACAGGGTAGAACAACGCACTTTCAAAGACTAACATTAAGTTCAGCAATAGCTACTGATTTTGACGACAAGAAGCAAAATATCAAATGTGATGTAAAATAATATGCTTACAAACTGGGTATTTTTAATCACTTTACTACACTAATCACCCTCATGAATTCATAATTATAGTCTGATTTCATGCAAATGAGGGCATTGCATGATCTCAAGTGTGGGGAAGGGTTATAAATTCTCTCGGGTTTGCACTTAGTTTATTTGCCAAATTTTGTGAAAATTTGAAAAATTTTCAACTAAATGAATTTAAAATCATGTTTATACATATTTATGAACGGTGAAAACTAGGTGATAATACCGAAATTATCGTTACCTCGAAAAGGACATAAATTGAGAAACACCCTAAAACGCTTGAATTCATTTAAAATGAAATAAAAGAAAATAAAAAGGCAAAGAAAGAAACTAAGTGTGGGAAGAATGTACCAAGTTATTCAATTTAAAACATATATCACATATTTTTGTACAAGATTATTGCAGGTACTTTTGTTTTGGATGATACTAATCAGTTTTACCCGGTTTACTGTAATATATTTGAAAGAAAGATGGATCTACACGATGAATCAATTCCATCATTTAAAGGAAGTAAAGTCTTCCGAAAAAGACACGCGCTTCTTGATTTAGGTCAAGAAGTTGTCGTCCAGACCAGCTGTAGGTTGACGAAAAATCTAGAAAAGTCATCTCTAAAATCGGCAGGAAATCCACGGACCTCAGCATCAAACAGGGTCGCCAAGTGGTCAGATTTATCCTAACCATGAGAAGGATTTATCTCGTACAATGGGGAGGCACCGTGCAAATTAGCTTGATAAGACTAATGAATCAGATCCCCAGAAAGGATAATCTCCTTAAAGATTAAAAATCAGCTTTTAAGACTGATATTACTCAATCCTAGAGATTGACCTTAAAGATTGAGAATTCAAACTCATGGAATTCAATGATATCTAAACTCGAGCTTGAACGAGAAAATATTTTGATCAAAAATACAAACCGATTTGTTTTCTGAAAACCCATTTTCAATGCGTTCATTACCATTGAACGTAAAATCCTAAGAAATTCACCTGGAATTCATTAGGTCACCTGAACCAAATCGGGTGTCAACCGTAAGAACGGTGGTTGCATAGCATGGTCGGAGACAGGACCTTGTGCCAGACCGAAAAATTATAGGATGATCTTTACTATCGCTCCTACCAAGGATAGTTCTAGCATCCGACACGTTAATAAGACCATAATCATCTGCATGTCACGGGACATTGCCTTAACAGTTTCTTGTTCATCGCTTTCCTTTACAACCGGACGGTAGTTTGCCGAAAGGTAATATACGGGACAAGTAAACTGGACGTGTTGCTTTCCTAATACAAGGTTAGCAAGTGGGTAACACAAAACCACAAGTGTTGAGCTAAAATTTTCAAATCTGAAACCCACACAACCCACAAAAATATTTTGCAAACACCGGTGAAGGGTTATTCCGGAAAACTTATCTAGGGTAAAAGCTAGATTAAATTTTCAAAAAAATCAAATGTTTTCATAAAGATCCAATTTCCTTAAGGATCTACATTTTAATAGTCATGTGGGACTGTAAACCACCTTTCAAATGTGCACTTTGCTTTGGAAACCGAAAGTAAATCGGCTATTTGATTGCAAGTGTCGTTGACCTAAACCCGAGGCAACTGTGGATGACACACCCACCTTTAACCATCATTACTGTCATTGTTTATACCGCTATATCAAAATCACTGATGTACAAAGTGTGATGAATAAAAAAGTGATTCATGTATGTTTTTATTTCAAGTTCTGTATTGCTTGAGGACAAGCAACGCTCAAGTGTGGGGATATTGATAAGGCTAAAAAGGAACATATATTTCATAGCATTATCCCCCAAGAAAGACAAGATTTTAGTTGCAATTGTTCCATTTTCAAGTAATATTCGTTTATATTAAATAAGTGCGAAGACAAAAGGCAAAAACGACGAATTGAAGACACAAAGGTCCAAAAAGCTCAAAAGTACAAGATACAATCAAAAAGGTTCAAATTATTGATGAGGAACGTCTAAAAATGACAAGAGTACAAGTTACAAAACGCAAAGTACAAGATATAAAATTGTACGAAAGGACGTTCGAAAATCCGGAACCGGGGCATGAACCAACTTTCAGCGCTCGACGCAGCGGTGTAAAAATTACGAGTCAACTATGCACAAGAATAAAATATAATATTTAAATAATTCATAATAAGAATAATATTAAAAAATAAAAAGTTGTTAATTGAGCATAGTTCAGGGGTCGTAAGTGAAAATTCCATTTAACATTTTGCGAACATATTTCGTTCATATGATGTACCCCATATTTTCTATCTTTTTCTTTTTCATTCTCTGTATCTCTCTCGAATGATACATATATATATTTATAATTTATATTTTTAATTTTATATTAAAGTTTAATAATAATTTAGTTATGTAACAAATGAATTACGGGTTTTAAGTCAGAACTCTGTCCGTGTAATACTACGATATTATTACCCACTGTAAGTTATGTCTTTCCTTTTTAATTTAATGTCTAGTAGCTAAATCGTTATTATGCTTATTTAATACCGAAATAATCGTGATGTTGGACTAAATTAAGATGGGATTATTGAACTTTGGACCATAATTAAGGTTTGGGCAAAAGACCGACACTTGTGGAAATTGAACTATTGACTATTAATAGATGGGGGGTATTGTCTAATTGAGTGACAACTCATTGGAGTCTGTCGAACCTATCTTCAAATTAATTAACCTAATAATTAATAATGATTATGGTTGTCCTATTTAGTGACGTTTATTCGATATCCTTTACAATCGTTTAATTAATTATTTGGGTTGGGTAATTGATTATTCAAAGTGATCAATTGGATAAATTAATATTCATGGACCAATAAAACAGGGGTGGATTACATTCAAGGGAACTTGAGGTAATTGTTAACAAAGTATTAAAACCTTGGAATACACGCAGTCGTTAACCCGGTGTATTCATTAAACAAAGTATTAAGACCTTGTTATAGTTCGGATTCCTAATTAGTTGGAATATTTGACTTCGGGAATAAGGATAATTTGCCGAGCATTTTATAATTATGACCGATGAACTATTTTGGACAGAAAACCATTTGGGTATCAAATAAACCAGGACAAAGGACAATTAACCCATTGAACTAAACTAAAATCTAAAAGTCAAACATCATGATTACGGAAGTTTAAATAAGCATAATTGTTTTCTTGTATTTTTCATCGTACTTTCATTTATCGCACTTTTAATTATCGTACTTTTATTTACTCGCAATTTTAATTACTGCAATTTACTTTATCGCAATTTAAATTCTGTCATTTATTTTATCGTCATTTATATTTACGCTTTATTTAAAATCGACAAACCGGTCATTAAACGGTAAAACCCCCTTTAATAACAATAATAATACTACTTGTATATATATATATATTTATATATTTTTATTTTTGTACAAATATATTTAAAATAAATATAGCGTTGAACTTCACTAGCTCCCTGTGGAACGAACCGGACTTACTAAAAACTACACTACACTACGATTAGGTACACTGCCTATAAGTGTTGTAGCAAGGTTTAGGTATATCTCATCCATAAAATAAATAAAACTTGTGTAAAATTCCATTGCATTTCGTACTAAAAATAACACTATTTCGTACCCTTCGCGACACACATCAACTTCGACCATGTCTGCATGATAAAAGTTGTTGCTTATAATTTTTTTGTTAGAAATTACCTGCTTATCATTCCTTGTGTGGAAAATTACCTGCTTATCATTTGTAGTCTAGACACACCTTATTGCATGGATTGCATGACTAGTGTATAGACAAAATGAATATCTTAGCGTATCTGTTACTGTTACCTTTACTTGACAGTTTCCGAAAGTTTCTCCGTAATTTGCGGATCCTTTGTACTATATAAAGGTATTCTATGTAATTAGAATATCATCCGATATCCGAAAATCATTTCACATCGAAAATTATTTATCTAACCGTGTAAGATGAATTCTGAAAGTAATTCGAGTTCTTCGGATTCCGATATGAATTTCCACCTGAGTTCCGAAAGCAGTGTAACCGGA
Source organism: Rutidosis leptorrhynchoides (assembly GCF_046630445.1). Classification (NCBI taxonomy): domain Eukaryota; kingdom Viridiplantae; phylum Streptophyta; class Magnoliopsida; order Asterales; family Asteraceae; genus Rutidosis; species Rutidosis leptorrhynchoides. Next base: position 93,822,554 of record NC_092338.1, on the reverse strand, counting down.
ATGAATCAACCAATCAGTCATCACCAATTCTGGATGAATTGGGGATGAGTTCGTAATCAACTTAATCAATGGAGACAAGAGGAAGGCAATCCTTTCCACCAACCGAATTCACCTCTTAGTGAGGAACCTGAGGCACTTACCGGCGAACCCGTTCGAAACACTATCTTTACCCTCATTTCCAGGATATTTCGCAACGATTATATGATAACTAGAATTTTAAACTTTATTCATCCACTCGTACCAACTGCCAATCATCCCGGAATAATAGAAGAAGTTAACGAGCTTCGCGCTCGAGTTGTGGCTTTGGAGAATATGATGCACAATTTGCAGGCATCACAGGCAGCACCGGTAGCACCACCAGAACCAGCAGCACAACCAACAACAGTACCAGTACCACCAACAACAACATCCGCACCGTAAACCTTAACCTCACAATCTGTCCCACGAGTATCAACCTCATACGCACCGTAGGCACCGAAGAATACTAATAACCATAAACGATGAAGTATTAATTCATAACTTCATTGGAGAAATATCCTGCGACGATTATGTAATCTTTAATATAGAAGAGATTATTCGTTTCTAGTTCCAACCGAAAATCAAATGAGTTTAATAACTCATTAAATCTATATTACATCTGAAGGAAATATACATACATATATTTTCATAAAGATTGTAATTGAAAATCCTTTTGTACAAACTGTTAATGATGAGAATATTTTAATGGGTAGGTAATACCCTAGAAATATATAAATTCCACATTAATATGTTACACTATACATTCTTCAATTCTGATTCAGCAATCATTAACTATATTGCTCAAACCTATAGATATACGTATCTGTTCATCGCAGAATAACCATTTTCATTCAATTTCATATTCTGATTTCGATAGATCAGAATCCAAGTCAAGATTAAACGAAAAACATCACTCTTAGATTCCTACATCTTTCAAAACCATGCTTCGAAACCCATGCTTTGAATTCAGAACAGTACTAGAACATCATATGATTACATTTTGCGTTCAAACCTATCGAAATTCTTGGAAACACTTCAACTAATGAACAAACGAGAAGACAAACCAACTACACGATATCTACGAGAAGAAAGATTTGTACTTATAATCATATATCTGGAAAGCTCTCGAAACCTAAGTAAAACTTTAACACGTATCTGTGATAAATCCTTCGGCATTATTATTACTGAAAGTAACCTTGCAATTCCTTTTTAAAAGTATCCAGTATTATCACCCATTCAGGTAGTCAACGACGACCTTTCAGACTTATAACTTTGACATATACGTTTTTGTTACTGGGGAACCTTTTATGTTCCACCATATTAGCAGTAAATGTACCAGCGACTCCGTCACTCTACTATTTGAAACTCTCCGGAAATCACTATATATACATTGAAACCCTATCATGTACTCATCCACATCTTGTAACAATAGTTGCCATTCCAACTATCGGGAATTTGCAATCAGTATTTTGAAATCTTGCAGCACGTCTACGCCAACAGTTATATGTGTACATATAACGTCTACCTCCTCGAATTACATACTTCGAATGTGAAGTTTTTGAAAAACACCCCAAACTTTGAAACTAGTTCTCTGAAATTGGAACAATGCTGATGAAGCAGCAAAAACTGTAAACAACCTTAACAGTCAAAAGTTTGATGATAAAGAATAGTATGGTGGTAAAACAGAGAAAAAGAGAAGGTTTGGAATTGAAAAACGGATTGAGCAGACCATGAAGGAGGCTGTGGACAAATCACAAAGACTAAATCTACCTTCAAAGAATACAAATGATTCAGTATCTGCTGAAGTCATTAACAAATACCCTGCTACTAACTCAAAATCCGTTACGAACAAATCTTCTTCATCATTCTTCGATATTAGAAATTCTAAGATATCATCGTATCTTTTATTATAAATATCCTCGATATTTCTGAAGATATTTTCATAAGCATTCTTATCTGAAATCATTCATCTCTTCGCGCTATCTGTATTACATCATAAAAGAAACTATTTTAGTTTCTAATTTCTGAAAATTTTGAAAAATGGATGTTTTTGAAGTAGTGTTGGGAACTGAAGCATGAGTTAGTATAATATAATGACACTTGATCAACATGATTATATTACAGTAAGTCATGCTGAGTTTCTAATGGAACGTGATAAAGGTTCACAGATCACACCCTCATCATAAACCATGTTACATAACTCTTTCATTCTATATAATCTCTAAATATATCAAGAAAATATATTTCTTGATGATTCGGTCTTTTCCGGATATTCTGGTAATTTGACAAGTCAGATTGTGCCATTACCGTTTCTTTCGTAGAACATTAATTATGTTTATTCTGAAATTCATACCTACGAATTCTGGACCATTATTCGCTTGACTTAAGGTCGGGAAGAGAAAACGAAAGCTTGAAGCTCCGAAATATAATGGAGAATATAAAGCCCGATAACAACCCCGAAATTACAAACCGTGTATATCAATGCGTATAGCAACATAAAGACACGGGAGAATGAAAAACACTATAACCCCAAGGTAATAGTAGAAGAAAATAACTTCCTCTGGTGGTAGATGAAAAAGAAGAATGAAGGATACGATAGCCAGGAAAATATCAAGAATCAGAACTGGATTAAGCATTTTCACAATCTGTTGGGATGTATGAAATAATAAAGAAGAAAGTAGGAGTGGTGAAAATAAATGAAACGGAAGAGGTCAATTTATAGCGAAATATCAGACATAGCAATCGAGGTAGATTACGCATTTAATCAAAGGAAATCAAAATTTCCTTAATTCTCGAAGAATCAAATCTTATTTAGATTATGAAGATTTTCTATTCCTTAAATTCCGGAAATCAATCGTTACTACTTCAAAAGTTAAGACGAATCTCTATTCTTTCATTTCACTCTATTACGATAACTTCTCTCATACGCTTCGAGTAATTGGATTGTTTTATCCATATTATTCAACGGTGATAAAAATTCTATTTATCAACACATTTTCGTCATGAAAACATTTTTATTGTTAGCCATGACGACCTCACTCAAATTTCGGGACGAAATTTCTTTAACGGGTAGGTACTGTGATGACCCGGAAATTTTGACTAAATTTAAACTTAATCTTTGTATGATTAACATTTCCGACACGATAAGCAAAGTCTGTAAAACTGAATCTCAAAATTTTTGAAATACCTTCGGTTGTTTTCGACGATTCGCGAACAATTATATGTAAACAGATACATATATACTATAACATGAAAAGGTAACAATGTATTAATTGTTTGATACCGTACATTAAACTTATTGGTTTAAATATCTATTTGAATATATATGATAAGTTGAGATATTTATTATTAAAATTTATTTATAAATAACTTCCAATGTGTATTTAAAAATTGATTTATGTATATTAAAAAGATATATACATATATATAATAAACGATAGTAACATTCGTTTATTGATTCGATTGATATTTAGATAAGTTAACTAAAGCGTTTAAGATGAACCAGTAAAACACTAATTTGCTACAGTGTTTTCCAATTTGCCACATTACTCAAAATGCTACAGTGTTTTTGAAAATCACTATTTGCTACAGTGAAATTGACTTTGCTACAGTGAATTGCTTCAGTAACTTTGCTACAGTAGTATATTTTATGGATGATTTAAGACTATATTTTGACAAAGGTACGATTCACGAAACGTAAAGTACAAGTTTTCTCAGCGTACGAAAGGGCGTTCGAAAAACCGGAACCGGGACATAAGTCGAGTGACAACGTACGACTTATCGGAACAAAAATTACAAGTCAACTATGCACGTGAATTTAATATAATATATAATTAATTTATTTAAATTATATATATTATATATTTATTTTATATTATGTCGACAAGCTAGGAGCCAAAACAATGTGAGCTGTCCCTGGTCCTCATGCGAGTCGCATGGCCAGAAGGCCATTTCCATGCGAGTCGCATGACTCCAGATTCCAGGCCAGGTACTATAAATTCAGGTGTTTTGCTCGAATGAAAAATCAAACACACATACACAAATATATATTACTCCGTATAATATTTATTATTATTATTATTATTATTATTATTATTATTATTATTAAGATTATTATTAATCTTATTAATCTTATTATTAGTATTATTATTTTTGCGATACAAAAATAATAATGTACATAAAATATTACGACGGAGTACTGTCCAAGTAATTTTCAAAACGAGTTTCCGAGCGAGCTAGAGCTAAGGAAAATATGGGTTATTGCCAAGGAGGTTATGGGTAATGTTCGGGGTATTTTTGTGAATCAAACCTCGAGTTTATTATCTCCGATGCGTCTACATGCTTTCCTACAATATTGTATATCAATATTAAACAGTGAGTTCATTTGATCCCTTTTTACATATATTTTTGGGCTGAGAATACATGCGCAGTTTTATAAACTGTTTTACTAAATGGATACAAATACTAAAACTGATTTTGTGTGAGTTTCATTGATCCCTTTTTATACATATTTTTGGGCTGAGAATACATGCGCTGTTTTATAAAATAAATACAAAAACTAAAACTGATATGCGTGAGTTTCATTTGCTCCCTTTTTAATTGCTTTTGCAATCTATATTTTTGGGCTGAGAATACATGCACTTTATTTTAAACGCAATAGATACAAGTACATACTAAATTCTACACTGAGTTTAAACCAAAAATCCCTTAGCTTTGGTAACTGTTAACTGCCAGTTATAAGAACTGGTGGGCGCGAGTAGTAGTATATGGATCCATAGGGCTTGATATCCCCGTCCGAGCTAGAGCGCTAGCCTTTTAACGGACGTATGCTATTTGAGAAGCGTACACGTTGGTTTGCGTGTATTATTAAGATGATTATACAAAGGGTACAAATTATATATACGTTAAAGTTTAGTTACCAGGGTGCTCAATTTCGTAGAATATTTTGATAAACGTTTCTGGATGAAACAACTGAAATCTTGTGATCCACTTTTATATAATATTTTGATAAACGTTTCTGGATGAAACAACTGAAATCTTGTGATCCACTTTTATATAATCTATTGATAAACATTTCTGGATGAAACAACTAAAATCTTGTGATCCACTTTTATATACAGATTATACGAAACACTAAAACTATGAACTCACCAACCTTTGTGTTGACACTTGTAAGCATGTTTATTCTCAGGTTTCCTAGAAGTCTTCCGCTGTTTGCTTAGATGTTAGACAAGCTATGTGCATGGAGTCTTGCATGACATATTTTTCAAGGAAACGTTGCATTCACCAAATCATCACCATGTATCTTATTTTGACTGCATTGTCAATGGAAGTACTGTTGTAAACTATTATTTATGGTGATTGTCTATATATAGAAATCATTAGATGTCGAAAACCTTTGATTTAAATATTCATTTATGGTGTGCCTTTTCAAAAGAATGCAATGTTTACAAAACGTATCATAGAGGTCAAATACCTCGCAATGAAATCAATGAATGACGTGTTCGTCCATATGGATTTGGACCGATCGTCACACATACGTCCGTTAAAAGGCTAGCGCTCTAGCTCGGACAGGGATATCAAGCCCTATGGATCCATATACTACTACTCGCGCCCACCAGTTCTTATAACTGGTAGTTACTAGTTACCAAAGCTAAGGGATTTTCTGTTCAAACTCAGTATAGAATTTAATATGTACTTGTATCCATTGCGTTTAAAATAAAGTGCATGTATTCTCAGCCCAAAAATATATATTGCAAAAGCAATTAAAAAGGGAGCAAATGAAAGTCACGCATATAAATCTAGTATTTTCAGTATTTATAAACAGTCGCATGTATTTTCAGCCCAAAAATATATTGAGTAAAAGGGATCATATGAAACTCACCTTAGCAGCATATAAAGTCGTTCAACAAAATGTGATCGAAACTCGAATTACCAAATAACCGTAGATCTCAACCTAGAGAACATATGTTGGTCAATAAATGTCTATCAAGCTAGGTCAGGTCATAGTGTATAACAATCCTAATGCTCGAGATCGACATACAAAAGTTATCCAAAGTCGTTTCAAAAAGTCAATTTTGACAATAATTCAACAAAACGAGACGTGCCTTATATATGGATTCATTTACTTGGCTGGTAATATTCAAAAATCCAATTTATCATTCTTACAAACAAGTTTCAAAAGCAATTTCAATCAATGTCAATCATAATTCAGTTGATCATATCTTTTAATTCGTTCACCGAAATTACGCGATTTCTAAATGAAAAGTTATTGATTTTTCGCCAGCTTTCCAAAAACATGCATATCATATACCTTTTATCAGTAATATATGTATTTACTTCGTGATTCATCATAACTGTTTAACGACAAAATTTAGCGTACAATCATGTATAAATATATACACTCGAGCACTAGTATTTATACACTATTAATTTATAAAATATAAAATATAAATGCTTACGTATTAATATTGAGATTCAATATTGTAGAAAAGTACGTAGACGCAACAGAGATGATAAACACTAGATTTGATTCATAAATATACCCTCGAACATTACCCATAACCTCCTTGGCAATAACCCATAATTTCCTTAGCTCTATCCAGCTCAAAAACCCATTTTGAAGGTGACACGCTCATAACCTCGTTGTAGTATTTTATGTATATATAATACTAATAATAATATTATAATAAGATTAATAATAATAATATTAATCTTAATAATAATAATAATAATAATAATAATAATAATAATAATAATAATATAATAATAAATAATAATAAGGAGGAATAAATTAGAAAAGAAACTCGAGACCAGATCGAGCTTTTATAGTATGTGGCCTGCTACAGTACCTCATGCGATCGCATGAGTTTTCAGTGGTTTTGCCATGCGATTGCATAGCCGCCTTATCCTGTTTTTGTTTGCTAGTTCGTCGACATCAAATAGTGGTTTACTGTAGCAAATAGTGTTTTACTGTAGCAAAATACTATTTCACTGTAGCAAATAGTGTTTTACGGTAGGAAAGTCGTTTTTACTTGTACATATATATATATATATATATATATATATATATATATATATATATATATATATATATATATATATACATACATATAATTGTTCATGAATCGTCGAGAGCAGTCAAATGTAATTTAATCCATGAAACAGTTCTAAAATTTTGAGATTCAGTTTTACAGACTTTGCTTATCGCGTCAGAAATGTTGATTATACAAAGATTAAGTTTAAATTTGATCAGAAATTTCCGGGTCATCACAGTACCGTTGGATGTCCTTTATGTGATGATGATATAGAGACAATTGAACATTCAATTATTTTTTGTCGGCATTCGTTGGATTTATGAGAAAGAGTTTACAAGTGGTGGAATTTGGGTCCGGTGGTAAATCTTAAAATCAATGAGGCTTTCAGAGGTAGATGCAATCAATCGCTATCTTTAGTGGGTACTCATATTTGACAAGCATTAGAGTTGACTTGTGGTTACTTAATTTGGAAGAATCGTAATCGAGTCGATTTCATCGCGCTGCAAGCATAAGAATATTGAATGGCTACAATGGCTATCTAATCCTCTTTACTATTGTTTAGCTAATTTACTGTATGTATTGTTTATTTTGTGGACTGTAACTTCGTGTTGTTCCTTAATTTTTCGTGCTAATAAAATGTTGCCTTTGGAAGAAAAAAAAAAATATATATAGGTTAAAAGTTTACATGTCTAAATATAAAACACTTAGAATTTGATAAATACGGAGTATATAAATAAATGTATATGTACTCCGTATGTTATAGGTAGATAGAAGTTGGAGAGTGTTGACTACTAAATAGTTCCCTCACCAAAATTCGAGTGCCGATACAGCTGTCATTGATTTTATATAAGATTATATTTAATTTAATTTTTTATTAAATGATAAAACGAAAATGAAACTGAGAAAAGAAACTTTCTTACTTTTGTTGACTTTCACCTACTTTTTCCTTTTTACCTCTCTTTTCATTTCCTATCTATTTCTTCATCATACCCATTATTTAACTGCCCAATTTTTTTTTTTCAAAATTTCCTATCGCACCCACAACTGTCACCATCGTCGTTACCATGTCCTGAATTGTGGAAGGAGAACGACGATAATGGTGATGATCAATGGTTGATGGCGGTGATGGACCGAGTTTTTGTAGGTCGATGGTGGTGAACGGAATCTAACGGTGGTGGTGGCCGGAGGTCAACAACGGTGGTAAACGGAGCTAGATTGTGGCGTTGGCTCTACACAGGGCCGTCTCATTAATTTACGAGACCCTGTTCGAAATATAAAATAGGGCCCTAATAAATGTTAAACTTTTCAATACATACATACATATTACATATACATATAATACAAAAAAGCTATCAATATATATTAGAACAAATTATTTTTGTTTTATGGCTATTAAGTTTTTGTCTACTTGGATATATAGGAAAAAGCAATGTATATAATAGATTTATTTTTTTATTTTTTTTAATGTTAGACCTTTTTTAAAATTTAAGTTTCGATAGTAATAAGTGTTGGATTAAAATTCAACTGAAAAGCAATATAAATAGAAGAGAAAATTTGGGATGCACAGCAATGGGGTCCCACTTGTATAGTACCGACAAAAATTAATGGATTTTATATACGGAGTATCATACTTACATGCAATGTTGCAAAAGACGCGAGACGGGGTCGAGACGGTCGGGTCCTAAAAGGGCCGAGACGGTCGAGACGGGGTCGAGACGGAGGTCTAGACGGATGTTGACTAACGTTGACTTTTAAATAAAAATGTTATATATATATATATATATATATATATATATATATATATATATATATATATATATATATATATATATATATATATATATATATATATATATTGTACATTACATTATTCCAAACATAAGCATTTCACAAATGTTTAAATACTTCAACATTTCAAACATAAAAAAAAAAACCCCAAGTAATAGCATAGCGTTTAATTTTTTTTTTATAAAAAAAAAAAAACTTGAAAAAAATCATAAAAACCCGTTTTTTCCCGTCTCGGACCGTGTTTGACCGTCTTTTGACCGTTTTTTGGCCGATTTCTGTTTTTTCAAACGTTTTATGTATAAACGGGACGGGGCACTCCAAAACCCCCGTCTACACCCCCGTTTTTTCCGTTTTTTACAACACTGCTTACATGGCTTCTTTGACATTATTTATGTTTGGGCTATATTCACATTAGCAGCATAGGAACTGGATACTAATATGGACTGCACTATTTTGGGCCCCTTAGGATATTGGGCCATGTGCACTTGCACAGGTTGCACAGCCCAATATCCGGGCCTGGCTCTACACCCAACCATCGCACCCCATACATAGATCTGATTTTTTTTTCAGAGCTGAATGTTTATCAGGTCCGTTTTTTTTTTTTGTTGTTTTTTGTTTTTGTTTTTAATTTACCTTTTCTTGTTTTAACTTTGATTTGTTCATGTATAATTTTTTATGCATCAGTTAGTATGTAAAAATTTCAATTGCTTTGCTCAGATCTTGGTTTAAAAAATTTCAATTGATTTGTTCATGTTTACATATTATATATAACTGATGTATGTAAGAAAAAGGGAAAAAAAATTAAATTTTGAGAAATGAAGAAAAACGAAAAATTTTCAATTGTTTTACCTTTAATTTAATCATGTATAAGTTTTTTGTGTTATAAGTGATGTATGTAAGGAAAAAAATTAATTTCTTCCTCAGATCTTGGTGGCGGTGGCTGTTATTTCATCCCAGAATTCGTCGCCGACGCTGTTTGTTTCCGGAAGCGGCAGCAGGTGGTGGTTGGTCTGGTGATGCTGGTGGAGTTTTTCCTTTTATGAAAATGTGTTGTGTAGATTGTTTATTTTTTTTGGTGTAATAAAAAGAAATTGTGATTTTAATGGTTTTGTAAACTTTTCTTCATATCTATTTTTTTCTTGAGAGTCGTTGAGAGGGGAGAATTAGAGGGGGAAAAAAAGTGCTACAGTAGCTACATGATTGCTACAGTAGCTACAGTGATTTAAGGGTAGGGGGCGAGATGTTATTGGCTACCGTTGTCCATATTTAGTATATAGTATAGTATAGTATAATATAATATAATATAATATAATATAATAATAATATAATATAGAATTAATTCAATTCAAAATTTCAAATTTTTGTTAACAGAGGATATATTTTTACTATTTCTTTTATGATCAGCATACGCACAATTTAATCTATGTACGAGTGTTTCTTAAAGTGCATATAATCTGTGAATTATATTCGTATATTTACCAATTTTGATATTTTTCAATTTACAACTTTCGACCAAATCAGACTTTAACTGATTAAATTCAACTTTGACCGATTCTAACCAATTGACCGCCTTTGAATGACGTTGACCGTCATTTATCGGTCACTTTGACCGACTTGGACGGACTCGAGTTGCAGTAGTTCCTAATACGGCTAGTCATGACTAGTCGTACTAGGAGGTCAACTTTTACAACAATGGTTACTTGCACTCTTCATTTGAAATACTAGTTAAACCATCCGGACTTTAGACACCGAACCTCGACAAACATGAAAGTGACACGAAAGTGACAACAGGCTCGATATCAGCAGCCAACACCACACTGGTTGCACCAACATGTAGATAGATATACGTGTGGTTGTAAACCTGCATAAACTGTAGTGTGTCGTGTGTGGAGCCGTTAATTAATTTAAGTCGATGGCTACACCCATTGCAAAGAATTCTATATTTACACGTGTACAATGTATCTAGAGAGAAATGCTAGAGACAGGATCCATTGGTCCATATAGATTGATAGGTGGGTCAGCATCCAATGGGGTAACACCAACTGACCAATATTATTCAGAATGCCGATATATGATGTCATATGATACCATGTACGTAGTATTATGTTATGATAAACTAGAAAAAATTCGACCGCGCGTTGCTGCGGTTATATTCGACGCGCGGTCGAATTTGGATATACGTTGTTTGGTACCTAATATATCTAGTAGGTTGGGTTGTTTGTTGGACGTGTATGCATATGTATGTAAAGCTTTTTTAACGATGTCCGTTTCGCGTATAGTTAGTCGCGTTGTGCTCGTAAAATTATTTCGAGTTGAACGGTGGTCTTGGAAAAATTTAACTCGCACCGAGCGAGAATATAGGGCCCGTTATTTAGCGTTTTTTAACGATGTCCGTTTCGCGTGTAGTTAGTCCCGTTGGGTTCTTGAGATTTTTTAGAGCTGAACGGTGTTTTCGAAAAAATTTAACTCGCACCGAGCGGGAAGATATGCCTCTCTGAAAAACCGGGTGGAGTTTATTAATTAAAATAAGAATTTGACATTTTGTACCCCTGTTTTGGAGGGTGAAGTTGCATCATGTTAAAACTTGGGGGGTAAAAGTTGTTTTTTCTATTTGTTTTTTTTTTTTGTCGTTTGTATCTGTTTCTTGGTCCAAAACGACCGGATTTACGGTGGCGGATTTACGGTGGCGGTTAGTATATATTGAAATTAATTAGTCACTCCGTTTCCATATAATTATCTCCAAATAAATAATACATAGATTAAGAAAATATCATAAAAATATAAAAATACTTCTACTTTCCAGTTTTATCTCTACTTTTTTTTTTATCTTATCAACGTACATAAAAGTTATTTCTGTCTACTTTCCAGTTTTATCCCTACTTTTCATTTTCTTTTTTTTTTATCTTATCAACGTACGTAAAAGGTATTATACCTTATATCTAATTGAGATAGTCCAAATGAATAGTATACTATTTGGACTATCTCAATCTCACACTAAGGCCCCCAAACTTTATCCAACGTACGAATCGGCCCCCCTCCCCAATACTACTATTTTGGACTATCTCAATCTCACACTAAGGACCCCAAACTTTATCCAAAGTACGAATCGGCCCCTCCCCAATTTTCCTAAAAAAACCTCACACCCTCGAGAAAATACAAAACACCCCCAACCCTACCCCTTTATCCCGACCCGACTCGCCTCCCCATTATTATAACTATAATAATATTATATAATATATTTCGTCCTTTCACTTTTTTTTTTCCACCTTTTTTTTTCCTTTTTCCAAAAAAAACTCCAAACTTTGTTCAAAAATTAAAACCGCCCCCCAAACAGGGGAGTAAAGTGAAATAAACATTTTCATAAAAAATCTTAACTAAACTCCACCCAAATATTCAACGGGTCATATCTTCTCGCTCGCAACGCGTTAAATTTTTCCGACACCATCGTTAAACTCGAAATAATTTTAGGAACACAATGTCACTAACTATACGCAAAATGGAATCTTTTTAAAAAACGCTAAATATTTGAGGTACTTTTCATACACGTTGTGTAACATCCTGATGTCGGGCCTAGGTGAATTTACCTTTTTACCCTTTAAGTGATTTTACGTGTATTTTAAGTGGTTATTATTTATTATCTATTTATATTTAATTATTAGTCATGTGAGTTCATTTTGTGACAAGGGTCCATAAAGTATTCGTTTATTAAAATTGGACTTCGTTTGGGCTACCGAACGAGGTACGTAAGATTTCAGATAACAGTTAAATACCCGTGTGTTATCGGGTAAGGGTTTTATCATTTATTTAAGATAGTAACTGATCAAAATTCTTTTATTTTCTCCCTTGCTCGTGACTTCTTTCCCCTCTCCCTCTCTTGCTTACGATACACACACACACATGATGGAACCCTAATTTTGACAATTGAAGATGAGGATCAATTACAAGCTTAAATTTGTGGTGGTTCTTCCCCTTCTCTCGTTTTTGCTGTCACAAACCCACCATCATCGCCTTTGAACCCTAACTTCCATTTTTATGAAGATGGTGACTAAATTGTTAGCTTAATTCATGGGTTCATGCTTCTTTTACAATTTAACAAAGGTTTGTCTTCTTTTATGATTCTTACATGTTTAATTTAGGGTTTATGACTAGTGTTAGAAAAAAGATGTAATTGGTGCCTAAATCATTGATTTTGAGATGAGATTGTTTGCTTTGTGATAGTTTATGATTATATACATGTTTGCATGCTTTTGTGGACTTGTATTTGGCTTGAAATTGCAAGAAACAACATATTTTGGGGGTTGTACCATGGTGGACAGCAGCACCACTTCTGTTACTGTTTGTTTTCCGGCAGCTGACCGCCGCAGCCAGCTGCATCTGGCGGCCAGCGGTGGTGGTCGGTGGCCGGGTTTTGCGGTGGTTGTCCTTTTGCTGGTTCGTTGACCCAATTGGACCCCGACCCGTTCGTGCAAATTTAAATGGGTATGTTATGCCATTTAGTCTTTGATTTAGATGTTGAAATTATATAAGATTGTTTATAAGCGGATATACGTTTGATGTGCATATAGGTGTTTAAACCCGACCCGCTTGTATTGTTTGTGAATGTTTAAGTGGTTAGATGGCCATTTGAACTCATGACCCATTTGTTAGTTTTAGATTTAGGTTGTAACTACATGAGTATGCTTTTATTTGCTTGAATCTTGATCTAGAATGTTGGTTTAAGCTTGTGGATGGTTATATACTTATTGTATATATGTTGTGCTTAATTGTTAACATTTAAATTGGTCTTAAACTGCTCGTATCGCGAAAATGATGGGCCAATCGAAGGGCGAAGCAGCTGCGTTGCTGCTGCTATTTTTCTGCTGCTGTTGCAGCTTGTTTAGCTGCTCATCGCAGCTCGTTTAGCTGCTGTTCGCAGCCTATTTTTGTTGCTATTGCACTCTGTTTTTGCTGCTACTGTTTTACTACAGTTTCGTTGTTGTTTCACTGCTGTTTCTGCTGCAAATTTGCAGCTGGACCTGCTATTTTGCTGCTGTTTTTGCAGCCCTGATGTGCTTCTATTTTGTGGTTCAAGTGTTGGTTTATTCGCCCATTTAACCCTTGACCCATTTGTATAGTTTTGACTTGTTATATCGATATTAATATGTTATGTTGTATATATATAAGTGTGTATATATATGTATATATATAAGTGTATATATATATGTATATATAAGTGATATAAGTGATATATGTATATATATACGTGTGATCGCCCGTTTTAACCATCGACCCAAGTGATATAAGTGATATATGTATATATATACGTGTGATCGCCCGTTTGTATTGTTTGTGAATGTTTAAGTGTGTGTGTGTGTGTATTATATATATGTGTATGTTTATATATATACCTATATGATGTATATATATATATATATATATAATGCAATATCGTTAGTAAATGTGGTACGATTTACTAACTTGTTCAGTATTATTCTCAGGTGATACAGACGAGGAGAAGACTCGGTGATATTAGAATACCGAGTTAAGCTGGCGATCGGTGAGTGGGTCTATCTCCGGATAGAGTTTGAGTAGCAAGACGTGCTACTGTTGTTTACTCTATTTATTAGATTAATGTTATATCCGATTGCCATATTTAGATAATGGTTAACATGTTAGTGAATTATTACATGATGATATTGTGTGATATTATGTGATATTATGTGCACTGTGTTTGACGCCAGCCGGGCCTGGGGAGGCTGGGGACTCCTAACCAAGCTTAGGGAGGTTAGAGTCCGTATGAGGTCAACCGAGCCTGGGGAGGTTGGGTCCAAAGGCTACTGATTGTGGAGTATAGTTTGAATGACGCATCCCCTGCGTCCGAATGACTATACTGTGAATCGAGTAGCGAGGACTATCGGTAGACTCTAGCCCGATCAGCTAGGAGTCGTGTGCTCGTACAAGCCGTCGATCCTCATATTGTCGTTGTATTTGTTTGTATGCTGTTAGGACGTTAGCATACTTTTATGTGGTTGCTGGATTGATGCTTAGACTTGATCCGTTAGATAGATTCCATTCACTTAGCAGTTGTGCTAATCCCCCACATTTTCACCCTTTGCAGGTTAGGTTATGTTGTATGCTAGATATCAGGGTGAAGATGGGATGCTGAGATATGTTTGATTAGTCGAAACTCTGATGTCGAGTCTTTTTATTACGTTTGTCTGAATTTAATTTAATACCCGATTTTGTAACTATAACGGACTTTTAATATTCGTGATGATAAATATGTAATATAATACAGGTATCGTTATATACGGATGTCTGATTTCTAAACAGGTCATTTCCGCTGTGTTTAAAAAAAAAAAAACATGGTGTTACAATTGTGGTATCAGAGCATGGATTTGGCAGCGTGTTCACGGAAGTGACATGTACCCAAATCGTGTGTCGAGTCAAACATATCTTGGGGGATGGGTTAAGTGAATTAAGATAGGTATAACTGCGTTAGTTGTTAGTTGCTAACCAGTTTTAACTAAGCTTTGGTGTGAGATGTTGTGCAGTATAGGTATGGCTGATAGTGACGGTGATGCTGTGACCCCCACCGCCCCTGGAACAATCAGAGCTTCAGAGTATAGATGCGTTCTGAGGGATCTCGGAAACAGATGTCAGAGTTATAGAGACAAATGTCTGGGTGGTAAGGTTAGTTACCGAAGGATTCCGGTCAGATAACATGAGTTAGAGTCGTAAGAGTCGGTTGACGCAGGTATTGCCCTTTGGATCAGTCGGTTACATTGTGTTGGGTGGGTGTTCAGTTTTGCTTAGCTGAAACTGCAGAGGGTAAAATAAATAATAAATAAAATAATAAAATAGTAATAATAATACGGAAAAAGGGGTTCAGTTGGACAGTCGGTGGGTAGTTGACCCCTTAGGTATTGGGGGTTAAAATCATTCAGCAAATAACGAACTTCTGTGGATTTAACCAAGTAGAAGGACCAAGACGGGAAGATACAAGTTCTATGTGAGGAGTAGGGTGTGACGGGTACGGGTCGCCCCCTTCGCGATATGATTCTCTTGACGGTAAAATAAGTGAGTTGTGGTAAGATAGGCCAAAAGGTTCAGTTGTTATCCTTCAGAGGCAGTTTTGGATGGATGGGTCAGTGTATGGGACACAGAGTGTTTCGGTGCTCAGTAGATCAGAGGTGGAGTTCTGGGGCGGGGTCTGGGGCACAGATTTCTTCAGCCGGGTAATCTTCTGCTCTTATGGTCGGACAAGAGAGAAGGAAACCCACAGTAGATACAGTTAGAGCATACTAGATGTATCAGAGGCTAGTGATACATATGACGACTCGACGGACGGTACGTGTTTAGTACATTTTTGTAATTTTTATTATTACAGTTTGGTAATATGTAATTGAATATAGTAAGTCGTCAATGTAGAAATGTATGTTAGACATTTGTTGCTTGATATAATGGAAACTGTTTGGATGGCCTTAGATTAGTTTCCTGCTTATTAGTGGATAGTGGCTTAATTATTGTAATAGGTTGTCATGCTAGTTGAGACAGGTTATCTGTAATGCGTGCAACTTGTTTACGTGTTAGTATTGTTGTAATAGTGCCATGCCTTAGGTATTGTATAGATATCCTGAATGTGATTGGCCTGTTAGTCCAGATTTAGTTTATGCTGCTATGAATGATCCGTTAGTGGGAACTAAGACTTGTAGGAAGTCTTTTTCTTTATCATTGGATATTAATTGGCGGGACACATGTAGTGACCCGTAGGGACTGTTTTAGGGTTGTAGTCCTCTTATGTCTTGACCAGAGACTTTAGCCTTGGTTACTGGCCTTTTGAGACATAGTCTGTATGCTTAATAGACAGTGACAGAACCAATAGATGTGGACCAGTAGTATCCTTGTATACCGTTGACCTTGCTGTACTGCTATACGTGACCGGTGTAAATGAGTAAGACTAGCCTTACTGTACCGTTACAGGATATGGTTAGTGGTATAGCACCCGTAGTGTTGCCGTCTGTGGACCTATGTGACCCTTAAATATAGGCGTGGGAGACGCTTTTTGATTGGTTTCCTTGCAAGTGAGAAGAAATCTTGACCTGAATGAGGATTTGTGTTGATTTGAATTATGTCAAATCTTGGTAAGATCTGTTGACATGATTAGCGCCGTGATCAGAATACGGTTAAGACATAATTATTAATCTGGTAGTTCGATAAGGACTTTGTGATCATTATGACTTACGAGAATTCAAATAGCAATTTCAGGATTAATAATGATGTTGCGAAAGAAGATATAATATAATTGAGATTGAACCAGAACCGAGTTTAGGTGTTTACTTTCTAGACTATGTGAATTTGATAGTCTTGGACAGAAAAACGTACTGGTTTGAGATCTATTTATTTTTATTGGGTTATAACTACCAACGACTAGAGAAAATAGAATTTGATGGATTGGTGAGCTCGATTAGGATCTCGCTCCGAAATACTCGAAATGAAAGTGTGATTTAAGATGATGTATTACGTCTGGCCAGCGGGAATACATTGTAGTAAATCACACAGTAGTTTCGAAAGTCGAAGGAGATGTAGCGAGTGATAGACCGGAGGTGGACTGACATTTATGGTAGATTATGGAGAATTTTGACCGAGGGTTGACTTTTTTGATATAGTAATGTCGGTTGTACTTTATCTAGACCTTTGTTATTATTGATTAAATAGAGTTAAATTGCAAGATTTGATAGAATTTTAAACAAGAAATGACGTCTCGAAGGTGACTTAAGGTGTCAGACACGTTTTTTGAGGTCATTTGATGGATTTAACGTCTAGATAATTACTTACTGGTTGTGTTACTGGTTATTATTTACTCGAAAATCTTTGACGATATGATTAGAGACGTGAATTAATGGATGAATTATCAGGTGAAAATGGACTTAGTTGTTTAAATTATGACAAAAACTCTTAAACGTCGGGTTTGAATCGGGTAATTTCTGTATGATCAATGTAGACCTAGCGTTATCATAACTGAGGGATCGACTAATTCCTAGTGTATAGAGGGTAGTATTCGCTAGTGACCTGTGATACGAGCTAAGCTGAGATTGAAATTATACGGAATGGACTTTGGGATAACCCACAAAAAATGAGTTTGACTGTCATAATGTGGTAACATGTTTATGGTATTTCTTGACTTTAGCATATAAACTTAACTTGGTTATTGAAGGTTCATAAAATTGAGGAACGGAACTTACTAAGACGCAGTATGACTTAGGTCCCGTTGTGATTTGTGGTAGTGGTAGTAGGTGCCCGGAACCTTTGTTGACTTTAACTGACCAGATTCCGAGGACGGAATCTCTTTAAGGGGGGTAGATTTGTAACATCCTGATGTCGGGCCTAGGTGAATTTACCTTTTTACCCTTTAAGTGATTTTACGTGTATTTTAAGTGGTTATTATTTATTATCTATTTATATTTAATTATTAGTTATGTGAGTTCATTTTGTGACAAGGGTCCATAAAGTATTCGTTTATTAAAATTGGACTTCGTTTGGGCTACCGAACGAGGTACGTAAGATTTCAGATAACAGTTAAATACCCGTGTGTTATCGGGTAAGGGTTTTATCATTTATTTAAGATAGTAACTGATCAAAATTCTTTTATTTTCTCCCTTGCTCGTGACTTCTTTCCCCTCTCCCTCTCTTGCTTACGATACACACACACACATGATGGAACCCTAATTTTGACAATTGAAGATGAGGATCAATTACAAGCTTAAATTTGTGGTGGTTCTTCCCCTTCTCTCGTTTTTGCTGTCACGAACCCACCATCATCGCCTTTGAACCCTAACTTCCATTTTTATGAAGATGGTGACTAAATTGTTAGCTTAATTCATGGGTTCATGCTTCTTTTACAATTTAACAAAGGTTTGTCTTCTTTTATGATTCTTACATGTTTAATTTAGGGTTTATGACTAGTGTTAGAAAAAAGATGTAATTGGTGCCTAAATCATTGATTTTGAGATGAGATTGTTTGCTTTGTGGTAGTTTATGATTATATACATGTTTGCATGCTTTTGTGGACTTGTATTTGGCTTGAAATTGCAAGAAACAACATATTTTGGGGGTTGTACCATGGTGGACAGCAGCACCGCTCCTGTTACTGTTTGTTTTCCGGCAGCTGACCGCCGCAGCCAGCTGCATCTGGCGGCCAGCGGTGGTGGTTGGTGGCCGGGTTTTGCGGTGGTTGTCCTTTTGCTGGTTCGTTGACCCAATTGGACCCCGACCCGTTCGTGCAAATTTAAATGGGTATGTTATGCCATTTAGTCTTTGATTTAGATGTTGAAATTATATAAGATTGTTTATAAGCGGATATACGTTTGATGTGCATATAGGTGTTTAAACCCGACCCGCTTGTATTGTTTGTGAATGTTTAAGTGGTTAGATGGCCATTTGAACTCATGACCCATTTGTTAGTTTTAGATTTAGGTTGTAACTACATGAGTATGCTTTTATTTGCTTGAATCTTGATCTAGAATGTTGGTTTAAGCTTGTGGATGGTTATATACTTATTGTATATATGTTGTGCTTAATTGTTAACATTTAAATTGGTCTTAAACTGCTCGTATCGCGAAAATGATGGGCCAATCGAAGGGCGAAGCAGCTGCGTTGCTGCTGCTGTTTTTCTGCTGCTGTTGCAGCTTGTTTAGCTGCTGTTCGCAGCTCGTTTAGCTTCTGTTCGCAGCCTATTTTTGTTGCTATTGCACTCTGTTTTTGCTGCTACTGTTTTACTACAGTTTCGTTGTTGTTTCACTGCTGTTTCTGCTGCAAATTTGCAGCTGGACCTGCTATTTTGCTGCTGTTTTTGCAGTCCTGATGTGCTTCTATTTTGTGGTTCAAGTGTTGGTTTATTCGCCCATTTAACCCTTGACCCATTTGTATAGTTTTGACTTGTTATATCGATATTAATATGTTATGTTGTATATATATAAGTGTGTGTATATATGTATATATATATAAGTGTATATATATATGTATATATAAGTGATATATGTATATATATACGTGTGATCGCCCGTTTTAACCATCGACCCAAGTGATATAAGTGATATATGTATATATATACGTGTGATCGCCCGTTTGTATTGTTTGTGAATGTTTAAGTGTGTGTGTGTGTGTGTATTATATATATGTGTATGTTTATATATATACCTATATGATGTATATATATATGTATATATATATATATATATATATATATATATATATATATATATATATATATATATATATATATAATGCAATATCGTTAGTAAATGTGGTACAATTTACTAACTTGTTCAGTATTATTCTCAGGTGATACAGACGAGGAGAAGACTCGGTGATATTAGAATACCGAGTTAAGCTGGCGATCGGTGAGTGGGTCTATCTCCGGATAGAGTTTGAGTAGCAAGACGTGCTACTGTTGTTTACTCTATTTATTAGATTAGTGTTATATCCGATTGCCATATTTAGATAATGGTTAACATGTTAGTGAATTATTACATGATGATATTGTGTGATATTATGTGATATTATGTGCACTGTGTTTGACGCCAGCCGGGCCTGGGGAGGCTGGGGACTCCTAACCAAGCTTAGGGAGGTTAGAGTCCGTATGAGGTCAACCGAGCCTGGGGAGGTTGGGTCCAAAGGCTACTGATTGTGGAGTATAGTTTGAATGACGCATCCCCTGCGTCCGAATGACTATACTGTGAATCGAGTAGCGAGGACTATCGGTAGACTCTAGCCCGATCAGCTAGGAGTCGTGTGCTCGTACAAGCCGCCGATCCTCATATTGTCGTTGTATTTGTTTGTATGCTGTTAGGACGTTAGCATACTTTTATGTGGTTGCTGGATTGATGCTTAGACTTGATCCGTTAGATAGATTCCATTCACTTAGCAGTTGTGCTAATCCCCCACATTTTCACCCTTTGCAGGTTAGGTTATGTTGTATGCTAGATATCAGGGTGAAGATGGGATGCTGAGATATGTTTGATTAGTCGAAACTCTGATGTCGAGTCTTTTTATTACGTTTGTCTGAATTTAATTTAATACCCGATTTTGTAACTATAACGGACTTTTAATATTCGTGATGATAAATATGTAATATAATACAGGTATCGTTATATACGGATGTCTGATTTCTAAACAGGTCATTTCCGCTGTGTTTTAAAAAAAAAAAACATGGTGTTACACGTTGATTTTGCGTTAAATTTTTAAAAGTCGACAATTCCATAGCGAAACGCGGAGATGCACATAGCACATATATTGTTAATTTAAAATAACATTTAAATCTTTCACGAATTATACCTTTTAGTTCGACTCGAGTTGCGCTTCAACGACATCATCGTTAGCCACAAAATAATTTTACAAGCTAAACGCACTAAAATACATTGAAAACCGAACCCCCGGCGAGAAGCGAGGGTTCGTAAACTAGTTTTTATTTATTTATGAAAATTAACAATTAATTTGGAAAATCACAAAATGAAATATTGGACAATAAATTAGGGAGGAGAGTGTATAACAATAGTCCTTGTTATTTACTTAGAGTTACTTTAACCGTCCTTAAGTGTACTTAACTGTTCTTAACCGTCCTTATCTCTAGTAAATTACAATAAATGCCCTTGATTGATTTGGTAGTGTATGGTAGTCGTCCCTGTGATTTTCTTGAAATTACACAAATCGTCCTTATATGTTAAAAATTATACCGACAATCCCTGACTTACACAAAACTATACATTGATGGCCTCCGGCTTAGATAAAATGTGTGATAATTGGAGAGACGATCAACACACATTATATGTGAATCGTGGACTATCAACATACATTTTTATGCAAGGCATTGACTATAAGTGTAATTTTTATAAGGGTAATGATATTTTCACTTTTAGAACGGCAACTTACAAACCTATCACAAAATTATCCACGAATATGCCCACGATGGGACTTAAACCCTTAACCTCTTTGGTTAAAAGGCTCCCAAAATACGCTAGGCTATAATATCTCTACTTTTTTTTGTAAGCGAGGAAACCCTCCTATGAACGAGCACATTGGCTCCCCCATAAAAGATAAAACCTCGGGTAATCAAGCCCCCCGAGCGTGAGACCTAGTACCGGGTAAATTGCGCATTTAGTATCTTTACTTATGCACTCTACTTATGTATTTAATAAATTACTCATATCATGCATTAAGTACTTATATTGTACATACATGTTAAGCATGATTATGAGTGAATTTACTGAATACGTGAGTGGAAATATCAACACTCTTTTTAAAAGATAAGGACAATAGATGTAATTTTTTTTTAAAATTACATGGACTATCCGGGAATTTTTAAAAGATAAAGATGATTAGTGTAACTACATCTAAACAACAAGAAATTGGTATAATTTACTTTTATAATAATGTGACTAATTTATCATGATGTGATACCATTTTACACAACACCATTACGAAATCCATTTATGCATAACTAATGCAATGTAACTTAAGTGTGTAACGGTGCATCCTATGGTTTGCACACATAAAAAGACCGTTTTAAGATGGAGAAGATGTTATCTACTTCATGTCAAAGTCGGATCGTGGCTATCATGTGTTCTTCGTTATGGGCTTTATGGCGATTTCGTAACGGTGTTGTTTTTAACGAGTCATTTTGTAATCTTAGTAGTTTGTTTGATGTTATTAGATTACTTACTTTTCGTTGGATTAAACATAGGAGTCATTTAGTTTCAAATTGGAACTTATGGCTCTCTATGCCGTTGTAATCTTCCCTTAGCGTCTTGCTAGGGATCGTTTTGTTTGGTTTTTTATATTATTCTTGGCCGTTAAAAAAAAAAAAGATGGAGAAGATGTTTAATAAGTATAAAATTGGTTTTAAAAGGCATTTTATATTTATAGATGTTCAACATTTTCTGTCAAGAAGAACATAATAAACTAAAAATCAGGCCGTCAGCGTTTTTCGTACGTACAGGTCAAAATTGTCTATTTGACTAGGCACAATATTTTTTTAAAAAAAAAAAAAAAAAAAAATCTCACTACGTATACTTCCAAGCAATCAAGTTTCATTTATAATTACTTATATCCTTTTGATTGATTATATTCTTTTTAATTGATTAAACAACAAAGTAGACACTTATAATAATAGATTAAAAAAGAAAATAAGAGAGACAAACATGATGATTTTCAGCCGTATCTTCTAGATGTCGTCATCTAGATGTTTCCATTCTAGCCGTAATCTAGATTTTTCTAGATATTCAAAGAAGCCGGTTGAAGAAGCAAAGTTGGAAACAATTACGGCTAGCCACTTGTTTGACAACTCATATAGAAGTATTCAAATTGGAAACGATTACGGCTAGCCACCCTTTTCTGCGTTCACACCAATCTGCGTTCACACCTTCCACCTCCTCAAATTTTCCTTATAAATAGAGGTGTAAGTCTCATTTGTAAATCATTCAGAAAAGTGTAATCACACCTAGTTAGTGTGTGTGAGTTAAAGTGTAATCATAACCAAGAGTGAATACACCTAGAGAGTGGTGAGAATTTCTAGTGTGTTAGTTTGAGATTTTGTTTTTTTGTTTTTTGAGTTTTGTAATACTCTGTAATCTATTCTTGTGAGTAATAGAGTTATTTTCTCTCAAATTTGTGTGTACCAACGTCCAGTCGATCCCCTCTTAATCACAACAAGTGGTATCAAGAGCTAGGTTAGAGGCGTTGGTCGAGTGTTTGAGTTTTCTGAAGTTTTCAACCCCGTTTGTGTTGAAAAGTTATTTGTAAGGTGATAATGTCCACGGAAGAGTCAGGATCATCTTCCGGAGCCATGATTATGCTCAGTGCCACCAACTACACGCTGTGGAAACCACGGATGGAAGATATCCTCAGCTGTAAGGATTTGTTTGACCCTATTGAATTAAAGGGTACAAATCCTGATTCCGCCAAAGAGAAAGAGTGGAAGAAGTTAAACCGAAAAACTATTGGTCAAATCCGTCAATGGATTGATCATAGTGTCTTTCACCATGTTGCACAAGAGACAGACGCATATGTCCTCTGGAAAAAGTTGGAGGACATGTACCAGGCCAAGACTGCTCGGAATAAAGCCCTGTTGATGAGGCGTTTAGTCAACATGAAGCTTAAAAGTGGAACTTCAGTTGCCGAGCATACCAGTGAGTTCCAGAGCTTGGTCAACCAGTTATCTCTGTAGAGATGCCGCTTGGCGATGAAGTTCAGGCGCTACTGCTACTTAGTTCTCTTCCCGATAGTTGGGAAACGCTGGTAGTAACACTCAGCAACTCAGCCCCGAATGGCAAACTTACCATGTCAATGGTCAAGGATGCCCTATTCAGTGAAGAGGCAAGGATAAAGGATATGGGCACAGATCAGACCCATGCCTTTGTCACAGAGAATCGGGGGAGACAACAAATAAGTAGCAAAAATAAATGGAGAGGCATAAGTAAGAGCAGGGGCAGGTCCTCTGATAGCAGAAAATCAATATATAAATGCTATCATTGTGGATTAGAAGGGCATATGAAGAAGAACTGCTACAGATTGAAAGAAGAACAAGGTCAGAGCAGTTCACAATCAAAGAATAAATGTGGAGAAACATTAGTTACTATCACTGGTGATGTAGCTTATTGTTCAACCCATGATGAGGCATGCCTTCACGTCTCACGAGGAGAAGACACGGACTGGGTGGTAGATACTGCAACATCCTACCACGTGACTCCATACAAGGAATACTTCACAACATACAAAGCTGGTGACTTTGGAGCTGTGAAAATGGGAAATTCCAGTTCCGCTGAGATTGTCGGAATTGGTGATGTCACGATAAAGACAAGTTCCGGGAGCACAATCACTCTGAAGGATGTCCGCCATGTGTCAGATCTTCGGCTGAATCTACTTTCTGGAGTAGCTCTTGACAAACAGGGCTATGATAGTCATTTCAGTAGAGGCACATGGAAATTGTCAAGAGGCGCTATGATAGTCGCTCGAGGACACATTTGTGGCACACTATACAAAACTCATGTGAAGATCTGTACAGACGGCCTTAATGTTGCAGAAAAAGAGGCGTCACAAAATTTATGGCACCAGAGACTCGGTCACATGAGTGAAAAAGAGTTGTCTACCCTAATAAAGAAAGAGCTTATCAATGTAGACAAGGACGCTGCACTAAATCCTTGCAATCATTGTCTGTTTGGTAAGCAACATAGAGTCTCGTTTAATTCCTCTTCAACGAGAAGATCAGAGTTACTCAGTCTGGTGCACTCTGATGTTTGCGGTCCCTTGGAGGTTGAATCAATTGGCGGCAACCGATACTTTCTAACATTTATCGATGATGCTTCTCGAAAGGTGTGGGTATATTTCTTGCGGACGAAGGACCAAGTTTTCGATTACTTCAAACAGTTCCATGTCATGGTAGAACGTGAGACAGGAAAGAAGTTAAAGTGTCTTCGATCCGACAACGGCGGTGAATACTCTTCCAGGCAGTTCGATGCCCATTGCAGATCATATGGCATCCGACATGAGAAGACAGTTCCATGTACCCCTCAACACAATGGTATAGCAGAAAGAATGAACCGAACAATCATGGAACGTGTTCGGAGCATGCTCAGTATGGCTAAGCTGCCAAAGCCATTCTGGGGAGAAGCAGTCAGAGCCGCATGTTACTTGATCAACCGATCTCCATCAGTACCACTGAATTTTGAAGTTCTGGAGAAACTTTGGTCTGGAAAGGATCCATCATACTCTCACTTAAGAGTATTTGGATATTTGGCGTACGCACATGTATCCAAGGAGCTCAGGCAGAAGCTGGATGTAAACACTACTCCATGCATATTCATAGGCTATGGAGATGAAGAATTTCGATACAGATTATGGGATCCAAAGGAGAAAAAGGTGATCAGAAGTAGGGACGTGGTGTTCCATGAAAGTCAGACAATAGAAGATATTGAAAAGCCCACAATATCTCAGAAATCAAATGTTGTCACTCAGGTGCCAGAGGTAACAACAGAATCATTTATGAGAAATGAACATGCAGTGCAAGATGAAATACCGGAAGTAGAAGATAATGAGGAAAATGACAGTGCTGAGCAGGGGGAGCCACAACCCCATCTTCCAGATGTTCCAGGACCATCACAAGGCGAAGATGATGGTGGATCTCCTCAGTATATTCCAGAAGTTCGAAGATCTAAACGAGGTCGGATTCCATCGAGTAGATATCCGGAATCCGAGTACCTTCTACTTACTGAAGATGGAGAACCAGAGAGTTTTCATGAAGCAATATCTCATAAGGACAAAGAAAAATGGTTGCTCGCAATGCAGGATGAGATGGATTCTCTGCAGAAAAATCAGACTTACGAGATCGTAGAACTTCCACAAGGGAAGAAGGCACTGAAAAACAAATGGGTGTTCAAGCTAAAAAAGGATGGCAGTGGAAAAGTGGTGAAATACAAAGCACGACTTGTAGTCAAAGGATTCCAACAGAAGAATTGGATTGATTTTGACGAGATATTTTCACCAGTAGTCAATATGACTTCAATTAGAGTCATACTTGGATTGGTCGCAAGTATGAACTTGGAGCTTGAACATATGGATGTAAAGACAGCTTTTCTTCATGGAGATTTACATGAAGAAATTTACATGGAGCAGCCAGAAGGTTTTGAGGTTTCAGGAGATAATCTCGTATGCAAGCTGAAGAAAAGTTTGTATGGTTTAAAGCAGGCACCTAGGCAGTGGTACAAGAAGTTTGACTCATGCATGGTGAGTCAAGGGTACAAGAAAACTGCAGCAGATGAATGTGTCTACATTCAGAAGTTTTCTGAAGGAGATTTCGTTGCTCTTCTACTATATGTAGACGATATTTTGATCGTAGGGAAAGATACAACGAAGATCAACCAGCCGAAGAAGGAACTCTCTAAGTCTTTTGACATGAAAGACTTAGGACAAGCTCAACAAATTTTGGGAATGCAGATAACCCGAGACAGGAAGCATAGAAGGTTATGGCTATCTCAGGAGAAGTATATTGAACGAGTGCTTTCACGGTTCAATATGAACAATGCCAAACCTGTTAGCATTCCATTAGCCAATCATTTCAAGTTAAGTAAGAGTTCTTGTCCCTCATCCAAGGAAGAGATTGGGGAGATGTCGTCAGTACCATATTCTTCGGCTGTTGGAAGTTTGATGTATGCGATGGTGTGTACGAGGCCCGATATTGCTCACGCAGTGGGAACAGTGAGTTGTTTTCTCTCTAACCCCGGAAAAGAGCATTGGAATGCGGTAAAATGGATTCTCAGGTATCTTAAAGGTACAACGAAGATATGTCTTTGTTACGGGGGAGCTGGTCCAATCTTGGAAGGCTATACAGATGCAGATATGGCTGGAGATCCTGATAGTAGAAAATCTACTTCAGGATTCATTTACACTTTTGCAGGGGGAACTGTTTCATGGCAGTCAAGACTACAGAGGTGTGTTGCATTATCCACAACTGAAGCAGAGTATATTGCTGCCGCAGAAGCTGGAAAAGAAATGTTGTGGTTAAGGCGTTATCTACAAGAATTTTGAATCAAGCAAAAGGAATACAAGGTACATTGTGACAGTCAGAGTGCTCTAGATTTGAGCAAGAACTCCATGTACCATTCCCGTACAAAACATATTGATATTCGTTATCATTGGATACGCGAGGTAATTGATCGACAACTGTTGAGACTAGTGAAGATCCATACAAAGGAGAATCATGCGGATATGTTAACAAAGGTGGTGACTCGAGAGAAGTTAGAGTTATGCAGAGACATAACCGGAATGTTTTCTATGGATACGTCTGGAGGGGGAGAATTGATGATTTCCAGCCGTATCTTCTAGATGTCGTCATCTAGATGTTTCCATTCTAGCCGTAATCTAGATTTTTCTAGATATTCAAAGAAGCCGGTTGAAGAAGCAAAGTTGGAAACAATTACGGCTAGCCACTTATTTGACAACTCATATAGAAGTATTCAAATTGGAAACGATTACGGCTAGCCACCCTTTTCTGCGTTCACACCAATCTGCGTTCACACCTTCCACCTCCTCAAATTTTCCTTATAAATAGAGGTGTAAGCCTCATTTGTAAATCATTCAGAAAAGTGTAATCACACCTAGTTAGTGTGTGTGAGTTAAAGTGTAATCATAACCAAGAGTGAATACACCCTAGAGAGTGGTGAGAATTCCTAGTGTGTTAGTTTGAGAGTTTTTTTTGTTTTTTGAGTTTTGTAATACTCTGTAATCTATTCTTGTGAGTAATAGAGTTATTTTCTCTCAAATTTGTGTGTACCAACGTCCAGTCGATCCCCTCTTAATCACAACAAAACACTATACAAAGGAAATTTGAATCATAAATTCTACAAGCTAATAACAATTTATGAAGCCTTAATTTGACTGGACCACTCTTCACTTAATGATTTATTTATGTACAACTCTTAATTCAGTAAGTAAAACTTAGTTTATTTGTTACCTAATCTACTACGTATCACTTAATTTAAAAATTAGTCTGTTTGTAGATCAAACACCGACAAATGAAAACAGTCATATTCAGAAAAAAAAAAAAATTAAATTAAACAGCCCTTAAATATGTCAAGTACCTCGATCATATAAAAATTAATCCCTAATTGCGACTACTTTCCTTTTATTATGAATCAGGCCCCTCTGAGTGTCAGTTTTACTCTATTTTCTTACGGCTATAAGATCTGTTAACATTAAGTATTCACTTCAATCAAAGTAGACATTAGTGAGCATGGATGATATCTTAATAGTTGAGAGTAAAGTTATTGAAATTTTCTGAGACTCTGTATATTTATTAGACTGAACACTTGTATATAATACAGTAATAAAAAGATGATTTGATTTCGGGTGCATGTGGTAAGTTGATTTCCAAGTTTTTAAACTTCTGGCGAATATAGATGATTTTTGAATTTCCTGCCCTAGTGAATATTTAAAATTGACATAAAATATATTTGTTTTTGAACTATTGATTTACAGTATTTATCCATTAGGCAATCTTCTCTAAAGGGGCTTTTATTGTCTCCAAGTTTTAAGTTTTTAAACTCTTCAAGAGCATGCATCTTTACATGAGGTATTGAGGTACGTGGTTTGTCTACTAACATCATAGATATCGATATCACTCGATTCTACAAATTAAATTAATATTTGAAACATACTTCAGAGTCCCAATTTCATTCCAACATCTTTTGGTATCCAACTAGATCTGCACTTTTGGTGATGAGAGGCGGTACATAGTGCACTAAAGGGTATCCACCCCAACTTGATTAAAATTAAAAATATATATATATACAGGAAGAAAATTAGTAAAATATAAAGTTTTTTTTTAGCGTTTACCCTCCTTTCACAATTTCGCCCATCTCTGGTCGGGTACAAGTTCTGACACTTTTTGTAGATTATAAATAAAGATGAACAGTAGGTTTGACATTTCCTAATCAAAGTTCAGGGTCAAATGGGTTGTTCTAGCTAGTCAAAAACACATACAGTACGAATCGAGCCAAAAATGAAGATGAGAATCCCCTTCCGAATTGAGTTCCGAATAACTGCCTGACACTCTGACCCCTCTACATGACATGTCCCCTTATGTCGTTACCTGTATCGCTTAAAAATATGAATGCATCGATACATGACAATGCCCCCTTATGTCGTTACCTGCATCGATTATTAAAATGCATGTACCGAAACATGACAATGTCCCCTTATGTCGTTACCTGTATCGCTTAATATGCATGCATTGATACATTATCAGGTACAGACCCAAGGGCGATTCTATGTAGTGTGTGGTGGGGTCCTATGACCCCACTACTTTAAAAAATTTTTATACAATGTATACATCAAATTGTATAGGACACCACTAAATTTAACAATGTGACCCCATATATTTTTAAAGTTTATAGGTTTTTGGAGGTAAATAACCACTAAAGTACCTTTTAAATATAATTATCATTGGGAAAAAAATTGGGACCCCGTTGAATTTTCATCCTGGAGTCGCCACTGTACATACCAGTCCAGTAAACACAGATAGCTTTACTGTAGGTCATGTACATGAGCCACCTATAATTATAATTATTATAAATTATAAATAAAACTAGATTGATACAGCAGACATTGTGCTTTTCACATAGAACTTTCTAGGGTTTTAAGGACCTAGATACAGACTGTACAGTTTTCAACTATCTACTTGATTCATCTGTAAGTATCAAAACCGAGTTATTTCCCTAGACTCGACCTTTTATAAATGGTTAGATTAGACTATGGCTTGAATTTAAATAAATATATAAGAATTAATGATCATTTTGGTCTAAACCAAGTGCAACATTGCAGGCTCAAATTCAATTTGGGTTAATGGTCTTAGGCTTGATACTGCAAGGGACTAAGGGAGTAAAAGGTATAAGTAGCTGAGATTGAAAGTAAAAAACACAAAGTCTTCAATATGATCCTCAATTCCTAATTCTTAATTCCTAATTATACATGTAGTAGAGTGATGCAATAAAGATGACGACATGGTTTCCATGTTTGATAATGATCATCACAAAAAAGTAATTAATACAACATAGGATCAGTTGTTGACTTAATCTTGTGACTCATTAGTAAATACTTCTAGTATGAGTTTTAGTTGAATTTGAATTATTTAATTTCAATCATATAAACCGCAAGGGGTCAACGGTTTATTTTCTATTGGATGTTAACTCTCAAATTATCTGCTGATGCCACAAAAGTTCTTGACGAGTTATACTAAGTTAATGAACTAGTAACCCAATTTTTTTTAATGTCATCGATAATACAAATAATGCAACTACTTAATGCAATGAATTATCAAGATTTTCAATATGGTGATGAACTGCATACAAAGTTACATAGAACCCTATAGGTATGAATGCTATAGCACAATACAGATACAAATAATTATTATATGACAACTTCTCTATGAACTAATCTCAATGTCCAAGAATTTGGTTATCACAATAAGTGATTTATGTACGTGTGAGCGTAGCGTTTAACGAAACAATCGGTGAGCTAATAATACAATGCTTTAACACAGAGATATGCTACCAACCCCCATTATACTCTCTTTGTAATACACTGCCTAATCTAGTGATAGTGTCACACGGCAGGATTAAAGGACCTGGAGTCTGTTTGATCATAACTCTCTTATACAATATAATGTCATAGTAATGACCGAAAGAAATTAAAATATTAGGAGCATAATTAATTCGTATGAATTATAATCTGGACTTAAGTTTGAAAAAACATTATGTATCATACTCAACAAATGTAGGTTTTCGGTAACAGAAAATAAGAATATGCAAGTGCACATTACTATACATTATGAGTTTCCTAATTTCCTATCCTCGATTAATCTGATTCTGTTACACTTCTAAATTGAACTCTTGCAGTTATCCAAATCTTCCTACTATGCATTTCCCTAAATATACTAATCCTACTAGTACACAGCTTGCAAGTATCTTATTGCATATCACTTGAGCACAATCAGATTAAATAGTTAATTAAAATACTTAATAATTACTTGCATTTTTTACAATATGCATTTGCTATATTTTATAATCAACAACTGAAATAACGGCAAGTTCGCAACGTATTGATTCTATAAATTTGATAAGATACAATAAGATCATTATTTTTTCGCAAAATCTCTAAAATCGATTGAACGATGATTGTGACAATTAGACTCTAGGTACATTACAGTTTAAACAGAATTTAGGTCAATTCATGCATACACAAATAGCAAACTGTATACAGCTATAGTATATCAATAGGTGGGGTTATACCTTGGTACGGAAAGCACGGAATAAGTACTGACAATCGGAGAAAAAGAAAATCGCCGGTGCCGGAAAATGAATGCGAAAATCGCCGGCAAAGTTGAATGAAAATGTTAGGATCTGAATTCTATGGCCATTTGGGTGAATATGATCCGTCAGTTGGTATGTTATACGGGCTAACAAATAACAGCTCATTGAACAAGCTATCAGTATAGAGTTAAGCCCAATAATGGCCCATAAAAACGATAAAAAAGCTCAATTATTAGGGATAATCACCAAAATGCCCATTTTTTCGAAGCTTGTTGACTGACAGCCCTAAAAAAAAGTTTGACAATTTGCCCTCGCAAGGCGCAAGATGCCTTGCGTCCTTGCGACCTTGCGTTCTTGCGACCTTGCGTCTTACCTAAAAAGAGCTGGTTAAATTATGACTTTGCGTTCACTGTTCACCTCACAAACCACTCTCATACGCAAGCATCTCTCTGGTGTCCATTCGCTCGTCACTCGCAAAATCGTCATCAAGCTTCCTTAGATTCTCGCAAACACTCGCAAATCACTCGCAAGATCTTCATCATCATCCTCACATCTTCATCGTGTTCATCCTTCCATCTTCATCGTCACTAAGCCGCAACCTACATCATTCCATCTTCGATCTTCGAAAGTACAAGCGAGCTAATACGCCACCTACATCATCGAATCACCATCATCGTTCATTATGTCTCAAGAACAGGTTAGATTTTCTTAGATCTATGTTATATTATTCGATCTATGTTAGTTTTCTTCGTTCTTTGTGCTTAAACAAAGTTTCTTCACGCCAACTGTTCGATAAAATGGGTCAATGAAATTTGTTTGTATTTTGTGATTTTGTTTGTATATTATTGAGATTGCGTACGATACCCAGGACTTTTTGCTATTTTAAGTTGTAAAACTCGGTTGAAATATAGATGCAAGGGTAACCTTGCGTATTTGCGTAGGACATGTGGATATACGCAAGTTTTATTTTTTTTTTGCGTCTTTGCGTATGGCATATGGTTATTCTTTCATGTGAACGCAAAGTTTTGTTTGCGTACTTGCGTCTTTGTTCTAGGTTACGCAAGGTGTCTCTTGCGTCTTTGCGTATAGTTTGCATGATGCACGAAAGGCAGAGGTGTCTTCAGTGCGTGTGCGAAGTGTGCAGCTGCACAGGGCCCCAAATTTTTAAGGGGCCCCAAATTCCAAAAAACCTATGTAATAATTCATTTATTCGTACATCGTAATGGAATATCTTACTTGCGGTCTATCATTTAACAAGAAAGACTTAATAGATTGACGTTTATAGGTATTAAAAACAATATAATGAGAGTATTGATTATAAAGAGTTGACATATTACTTACTTAAAAAAAATGTTACGGTTACGGTTTCATATAAACAATAGTGTAAGTATAACGCGCGAGTTGACAACTATTTGAGAATAACACTTTGCGACGTTTGTTTTGAAAATTTTTAATTCTATATATTATATTATACGTATCGAAAAAATTAATATTTATAGGGGCCTTTTTTAAGTTTCGAATAGGGCCTCCGAAATTAGCGAGACGACCCTGACGAAAGGTTAACCTTGCGTCCTTGCGTCCGTCATTAATGGCACACAAGCTTTGTTTTGCCTCTTGCGTATGATTGATTTGTCTGCTGATGTTCTTCTCACTTTTACAGGGCTATGTTGAAGGTAAATTGACCATGAAGAATATGTTGACCGTGATACCTCAGGTCAACAAAATTTTGACTGAAAATCAAGAAAAATTATTCCGAAGTACATGCTTTGGTCCCTGGTTAGATCTTTCATACACGGGTAATGATCCTGGACTAGTACATGTCATGCTCCAACGAAAATGTGAGCGTTCATCAAAATTAGATGCTACTAAGTACCCGGAAGAGCAACAAGATATTTGGTTTTCTTTTTCTCCTAATTTTATGATTAGATTTGGTCGGCGTAAATTTTGTTTAGTAACCGGTTTTTTGTTTGGATCCCGGACAGACATGGTCCATTACATCCCTCGCAATTATGAATCTAAGACGGCACCCATTAGACGGCGTTGTTTTCCAAAGCATACCGATGCCATCAACATTTTGGTTAATGATATACAAAACATCCTGATCAAAAAACAAGGTGATGTAAAGGTTAGTGATGATGATATCGTTCGATTAGCTATAATTTTGATCGTAGAGAGAGCGTTTATGGGGAAGCAGGGGATACATGTAGTTAATAAACTGTTTCTGTGGTTGGTTGAAGATTTCAATAAGGTGAACGCGTACCCATGGGGGTCTCGTATTTGGGATGCTACTTACTCAGCGGTTAGTGAAGGTTTTGAGGTTCGGGAAAGCCAATTAGAGAGTGGGAGTGGAAAGGTGTACACTGTAACATCCCGCCTTTTTCCGTTTACTTTTCCGTTTACCTATTTAAATTCCGTTATATGATTATGACATCCCTCGTTAATACGCATTTTAAAAATATCTCGTTTAGGTAATTCACGCACCCGCAACCGAACTCGAGGGACTAGTTTCGCCAAAGTGTCAAAGAGGTGACTAGCATTTGACTAGTCAACCCACCCCCTCTTTCTTTTCCATTTCATTTTCCTTTGCTTTCTATACTTTCCATTTTTCTCTCAAATCTTCAAACAAAGAATTATCATCTAAATCCAAGCTAGCGGGTGTCTTGCAAAACAAATTACATATTTGGAATCCTTGCAACTTTCTCTTCGATTCCATACCGATTTCATTACATTTGGGTAACTTTCTAAAATCACTAGATTTTGTGTTCTTGATGTTTTTAACTTATAAAGTTGTTAATTAGTGTCTATGGCTCAAGTCTAACATGAATATATGATTTATATATTCGATTTTGTTATTTGAAGTAACTAGCATGAACATAAACTTTGGCGTGTTTGATTTGGTGATTTGGTTGTTTGAATGATGTTAAATGTCATAAATGCATGTATTAAATGTGTTCCTAACATCACTAGCTTTAATTTCATGTGTAGGTTGCTTGAGAAAACTCCATAAACTTGATTAGTGATTTTGGTGAATTTGGGTTAGAGTTTGATAAGCTTGAAATGAATATTTGATGCATTGAATGCCATGAATTATTGTTAGTAAGTAGTTAGTTGTATTGTATGCTTGATTATCTACAAAACGGTGTGTTTTATGTATGCATTAAATGCCCGAATCATAAATGTCCACTTGTAAAATTTGAAGCATTAATTGTGTGCATTGATTGATCATTTGATTTGAAAAGTCGGTTGTTGCAAATAATGTTTTTGGTTGATGAAATGTGTTTAGTTGTGTTCTTTGTCAAATTAGCTTTCCAACGATATAAAATGCGTGTCATAAGTGTCTACGGTTTGTGATTTGTATTTGATCGAAGTTAGGAAAAAGACTTGAACAATTGAAACTGACCAGGTACCAGCACCCGTTAAATGCCGCGGCGCGGCAGCCTTTGGTCGCGGCGCGACCTAAGGCGTGTCCAGCTTCTGACCTATATGTCAATTATATGAAAAATGTTTGGCACGCTATGGACCTCCGATTCACATGAGACTTGTTCTAACATGCTTATATATGAATAACTAGCATAGAAAAATAGTTCGGGACCCGACCCGAACGCGTTGACTTTTTCGTTGACTTTGACCGACCAAAGTTTGAATTTTTGTCGAACTTAACCAAATGATTATGCAACCTTCCTAACTTGTTTCTATACTTGTATCTTACATGAAACTTGACAATTTGATTCACATGCTACATAATCGAGTCATAACGAGCCATAGGACTAATTGAACTTCTTTGATCAAACATGATTATCAATATTGATACAACCTATTTGTTTAGGTCAAGACTAGCATTGTCCTTTGCACACGTTACTTTGTGAAGTACTTTTCGTACGTGCACTCAAGGTGAGATCATAGTCCCACTTTTACTCTTTTGAACTTACATTTGAGATAAGAAAACATAAACGTTTCTTTTTACTAAGTGAACACAAGTACAGGAAAACAAACATTCTACATACGAGTTTGAACAAAAATCCTCAATTCAATTATCATTAGTTACACTTGCCGGGTGTAAGCGAGAACTTATGTTATATGGCCATATGGATTTGACAAACCCTCATTCAAACTGTTCACTACCGTTTACGAATGAAATATATTTTCGAGAAACAGTGTATGTTCTAACACTATTGTGATGGGGTTCTATGGAAGGAATGTTAAGCATTGATAATTGGGTGCTCGTGAAACAAACTTTTGGAATGTATTACTATTATATCAATGTTACAAATCTTGTGGTTCACTTGTACTTAATTACTTAAACCTATGATTTCACCAACGTTTTCGTTGACAGATTTCTATGTTTTTCTCAGGTCCTTGAACGTTTTGTGATACATGCTTTCGCTCATTACTTTTGATACTTGCTTGGATGTCGAGTATATACATGCATACATGGAGCATCTTTTGGCTACTTTTAAATCGTGTCGCATAGATTTCAATTGTACTTATAACTTTGTAACGTAACTTTTGGATGAAAGATTCTTGTAAACTTGGGAACAAATCTTAACTTTTGAAATGAATGCGACATATTTTCGGTCAAACGTCATTTTAAAGACTTATGACCAAGTAATGGGACCTAAGTAGCCGGCGCCGTCAATGACGATTTTGTCGGGTCGCTACAGATGGTATCAGAGTTTTGGTTGTAGGAATTTAGAGTTCATTGGTGTCAACCCCGAATCATAGGGTACATTAGTGAGTCTAGACTACAACCGGCATATAGACTTGAAGTAGGAATTACTTGACTACTTGTGCATTATACTCGAACTCTTCTATCATATCTAATTCTTATTTAACCTTAATCTCACGTTACTTGATTTAATTGACGCGCCACCTTGACTATATGAAATAGTGTCGAATGCACATATGAATTAGGGTAATATAATTTCCGGGATTATATTACGGTGACTCATATGAACATTCCGACATTATGTGATAATGCTAAAAACGAACATATATTTCATAGCATTATCCTTCAAGAAAGACAAGCTTTTAGTTGCAATCGTTCTATTTACAAGTGATATTCGTTTAAATAATAAAAGGTGAAGACAAAAGACAGATTCGACGAATTGAAGACGCAAACGACCAAAAAGCTCAAAAGTACAAAGTACAATCAAAGAGGTTCCAATTATTGATAAGAAACGTCTCAGAATTACAAGAGTACAAGATTCAAAACGCAAAGTACAAGATATTAAATTGTACGCAAGGACGTTCGAAAATCCGGAACCGGGACCAGAGTCAACTCTCAACGCTCGACGCAACGGACTAAAAATTACAAGTCAACGGAGTACAAGAATATAATATAATATATATATAATTAAATTTAATTATATATATTATATTATATAATAAATAAATAAGCAACCCACGTTTTTAAAGACTTTTGAGCCTCCCCAGCTGGCCATGCGATCGCATGGTCTTGAAGGGCAAAGCCCATGCGATCGCACGAGGCCCTTTTCCAGCCCACATGCCTATAAAAGTCGCAGTTTGGTGCATCATATATATATATCCATCTATCCAACTCTCAACGTATATATATATATATATATATATATATATATATATATATATATATATATATATATATATATATATATATATATATATTTTAATTTTAATTTTAATTTTAAATTCTAATAATAAGGGTATGTTAGCGAATATTGTAAGGGTGTAAGTCGAAATTCTGTCCTTGTAACGCTACGATATTTTTAATCATTGTAAGTTATGTTCAACCTTTTTAATTTAATGTCTCGTAGCTAAATTATTATTATGCTTATTTAAGCCGAAGTAATCATGATGTTGGGCTAAAAATACTAAAATTGGGTAATTGGGCTTTGTACCATAATTGGGGTTTGGACAAAAGAACGACACTTGTGGAAATTAGACTATGGGCTATTAGTGGGCTTTATATTTGTTTAACTAAATGATAGTTTGTTAATTTTAATATAAAGATTTACAATTGGACGTCCCTATAAATAACCATATACACTCGATCGGACACGATGGGCGGGATATTTATATGTACGAATAATCGTTCATTTAACCGGACACGGGAATGGATTAATAGTCTATGGACTTATTAAAACAAGGGTGAAATTATGTACAAGGACACTTGGCATAATTGATAACAAAATATTAAAACCTTGGATTACACGCAGTCGATATCCTGGTGTAATTATTAAACAAAGTATTAAGACCTTGTTACAGTTTAAGTCCCCAATTAGTTGGAATATTTGACTTCGGGTATAAGGATAATTTGACGAGGACACTCGCACTTTATATTTATGACTGATGGACTGTTATGGACAAAAACCAGACAGACATATTAAATAATCCAGAACAAATGACAATTAACCCATGGGCATAAAACTAAAATCAACACGTCAAACATCATGATTACGGAAGTTTAAATAAGCATAATTCCTTTATTTTCATATTTAATTGCACTTCTAATTATCGCATTTTTATTTATTGTCATTGTATTTAATTGCACTTTTAATTATCGTACTTTTTAATTATCGCAAGTTTATTTTATCGCACTTTTATTTATCGCAATTTCATTATCATTATTTATTTTACGCTTTAAATTAAGTCTTTATTTTATTTAATATTTTACATTAGGTTTTAACTGCGACTAAGTTTTAAAATCGACAAACCGGTCATTAAACGGTAAAAACCTCCCTTTATAATAATAATATTACTTATATATATTTGTATTTTTATAAATTAAAACTAATATAGCGTTAAACTTTGTTTCAAAGATTCCCTGTGGAACGAACTAGACTTACTAAAAACTACACTACTGTACGATTAGGTACACTGCCTATAAGTGTTGTAGCAAGGTTTAAGTATATCCATTCTATAAATAAAGCATAATAGATTATTAAGGATACACTGGCGAGTCAAGGAAAATTTCTCTCTATCCTTATTCCATATCATGGTTAGTATTATTAAGGATACTAATCAACGGTATTCTTGTGTTTTGAAGGAACAATGCCTCCTCGTCGTGTGCCACGCCATGAGACACCCGAACAAGCTCTACAATGAATGGTAGCCACCGCCGTAGAGGCGGCCATGGCCGATCACTCCACCAACAACTATAACAATAACAACAACAACAATCAAGGGGCCGGTAACTCAAGCGAAGGGTGCTCCTACAAAGCCTTCATGGGGTGCAAACCTCACACCTTTGATGGAACCGGGGGACCGGTTGTACTTACTCGATGGTTCGAACAAACGGAAGCTATTTTTAGCATAAGCGGTTGTCGAGACCAAGATAAAGTCAAATATTCCACTCACACTTTCGCCGGTGTCGCCCTCACATGGTGGAACACCTATGTACAATCAGTGGGTACCGATGAAGCTCACGCCCTCTCTTGGGCCGACTTAAGGGAAAAAATGATCGTCGAATATTTCCCTCGTGAAGAAACCCGAAGGCTCGAACAAGAGCTAAGAACTTTGAAAGCGGTCGGAAACGATCTCAAGGCTTATAATCAACGATTTTCTGAACTAGCCTTGATGTGCCCAAACCTTGTGAACCCCGAAGCTTTAAGGGTTGAACTTTACATGGATGGTCTCCCAAAGAGCATTAAACACGGGGTAATGTCATCCAAACCCACTAATCATCAAGAAGCTTTGAACATGGCCCGCAAGTTGATAGAAACGGTGGACGAAATTGTAGTGCCAGCACCTAAAGTTGAGGATAAGTCGGGTAACAACAAAAGAAAGTGGGAAACCCCCCAATCAAGCAACAACAACTTTGCCAAGAAGCCTTACACCTCCGACGGCAAGAAGGGTTATGCCGGAAACCTACCTCTTTGCAACAAATGCAACAAACATCACTTTGGCGAATGTGGCAAGCTAATTTGCTATCGGTGCCAAGGAATTGGTCATAAGGCCAATGAGTGTAAAAGTGTCGCCCCCATCGCTTGAAAGGGGCCCAATGCACCAAAAACGGGCACTTGTTACGAATGTGGCCAAACGGGCCATTATAGAAATGCATGCCCAAAGAAGAAAGATAACCCCAACACACGCGGCCGAGCATTCAACATCAACACGGAGGAAGCCCGGGATGACAATGAACTAGTCATGAGTACGTTTCTTCTCAACAACACTTATGTTACTTGTTTATTCGATTCGGGTGCCGATAAGAGTTTTGTATCCAAGACTTTGACTCATTCTTTTAGAACTCCACCACTTCCACTAGATACCACTTATACCATTGAAGTGGCCAACGGGAAACTATTGAGTGCCGACACATACTACCGGGGGTGTACGTTAAACATTTTGGGTAATGAGTTTGAAATTGACTTGATACCCATGGAACTATGAAGCTTCGATGTAATAATCGGTATGAATTGGCTAGCCAAAACGAAATCTCACATCCTTTGTGATCTTAACGCAATCCGAATTCCTATCGAGAATGGTGAACCTTTGATCGTCTATGGCGATAAGAGTTGCACCGGACTCAACCTCGTTTCATGCATTAAAGTTAGAAAACTACTCTGTAAGGGTTGTTTTGCGATCCTTGCTCATGTTAAGAAAGTCGAGTCCGATGAGAAGCACATCGATGATGTGCCAATTGTTAGTGACTACTCCGATGTATTTCCCGACGAGTTGCCGGGTCTTCCACCTCATCGACCGGTTGAATTCCAAATCGATCTTATTCCGGAAGCCGCACCCGTAGCACGTGCACCATATAGACTCGCTCCATCCGAAATGCAAGAATTGCAAAGTCAAATCCAAGAACTACTTGATCATGGTTTTATCTAACCTAGCCATTCACCTTGGGGCGCTCCGATTTTGTTTGTTAAAAAGAAAGACGGATCCCTACGAATGTGCATTGATTATCGTGAACTAAACAAATTGACAGTTAAGAACCGATATCCTCTTCCGCGCATCGATGACCTCTTTGATCAATTACAAGGATCACATGTATATTCAAAAATCGATCTCCGCTCGGGTTATCATCAATTAAGGGTTAAGGGGGAAGATGTCTCCAAAACCGCTTTCCGAACTCATTATGGTAGCTATGAATTTCTTGTAATGCCATTTGGTCTCACTAACGCACCGGCGGTGTTCATGGATCTTATGAACCGAGTGTGCAAACCGTATCTTGACAAATTCGTTATCGTGTTCATCGATGATATTTTGGTTTATTCTAAAAGCGATGAAGAACACGAGGAACACCTTCGACTTGTGCTTGAACTTTTAAGACAAGAACGACTCTATGCCAAATTCTCCAAGTGTGAATTTTAGTTAAAGGAAGTTCAATTTCTTGGTCATGTTGTAAGTGACCAAGGTATTAAAGTCGATCCAACGAAAATCGAAGCCATTAGTAAATGGGAGACTCCTACTACTCCTACTTACATTCGTCAATTCTTGGGTCTCGCAGGATACTACCGTAGATTCATCAAGGATTTCTCTTTGGTTGCTCATCCTCTAACCACGTTAACTCACAAGGGAAAGAAATTCAATTGGGCGATCGAACAAGAATCCGCATTTCAAATCTTGAAAACAAAGCTAACCACCGCTCCTATCTTGTCACTTCCCAAAGGCAATGACGATTTTGTTGTATATTGCGATGCCTCGAAACATGGTTTTGGGTGTGTGTTGATGCAACGAACGAAAGTCATTTCTTATGCTTCTCGACAACTCAAAATTCATGAACGAAACTACATGACACATGATCTCGAACTCGGAGCCGTTGTCTTTGCACTTAAAATGTGAAGACACTATCTTTATAGAACCAAGAGTACTATCTTTACCGATCACAAAAGTCTCCAACACATCTTCGATCAAAAGCAACTAAACATGAGACAACGAAGGTGGATTGAAACCTTAAACGATTACGATTACGAGCTTCGTTACCATCCCGGAAAGGCAAATGTAGTAGCCGATGCCTTAAGTCGAAAAGAAAGAGCGGTGCCTCTTCGTGTCCGAGCCTTAAACATCACCATCCACACAAACCTTAATAGCCAAATTCGGGTAGTCCAAGATGAAGCTCTCAAGGATGAAAATGTTTCACACGAGCTCTTGAATATTCTCGTCTCTCGATTCGAAGTTAGGGAGACCGAACTTCGATATTTTGCCGGAAGGATTTGGGTGCCTAGCTATGGGGACCTACGAAGTCTTATTTTAGATGAAGCCCATAAGTCACGATACTCGATTCACCCCGGTGCCAATAAGATGTACCACGACCTTAAACAACAATATTGGTGGCCGAACATCAAAAGAGACGTAGCTACTTATGTTTCCAAGTGTTTGACATGTTCCAAAGTCAAAGCCGAACACCAAAGACCGTCCGGACTACTTCAACAACCCAAAATCCCGCAATGGAAGTGGGAAAGGATAACGATGGATTTTATCACCAAACTACCAAAGACGGTTGGCTGTTATGATACTATTTGGGTTATTATTGACCGACTCACCAAATCCGTGCACTTCCTAGCCATGAAGGAAACCGATAAAATGGAGAAACTTGCACAACTTTACATTAAGGAGATCGTACCCCGACACGGTGTACCGTTATTGATTATCTCCGACCGAGATGGCCGTTTTGTTTCTAGATTTTGGCGTACTTTACAAGAAGCGTTGGGAACGCGTTTAGACATGAGCACCGCATACCATCCACAAACCGACGGACAAAGCGAATGCACAATTCAAACCTTGGAAGACATGCTACGAGCTTGCATTGTCGACTTTGGAAAAGCTTGGGATAAGCACTTACCTCTCGCCGAATTCTCTTACAATAATAGTTATCATGCGAGTATTAACGCCGCACCATTCGAAGCTTTATATGGCCGAAAATGTCGCTCACCTCTTTGTTGGGCCGAAGTAGGCGACACACAAATCACCGGGCCCGAACTCATTCAAGAAACAACCGAGAAAATCATTCAAATCCGAGATAGGCTTAGGACGGCCCGAAGTCGTCAAAAGAGCTATACCAACAAACGACGCAACGATCTCGAATTTCAAGTCGGTGACCGAGTAATGTTAAAAGTCGCACCTTGGAAAGGTGTAATCCGTTTTGGGAAACGCGGGAAGCTAAATCCGCGGTATATTGGTCCTTTCGAAATCTTGGAGCGTATTGGAACTGTTGCTTATCGTTTAGATCTTCCACCTCAATTGAACTCCGTTCATCCTACCTTCCATGTATCTAACTTGAAAAAGTGTCTTGCCGAACCCGATATCGTCATCCCTCTCGAGGAACTTACTATTGATGACAAACTTCATTTTGTGGAAGAACCGGTTGAAATTGTGGACACCTCCGTCAAGACGTTGAAACAAAGCCGAATTTTGATTGTTAAAGTCCGTTGGAACGCCAAAAGGGGGCCCGAGTTTACTTGGGAAAGGCAAGA
Source organism: Rutidosis leptorrhynchoides (assembly GCF_046630445.1). NCBI lineage: Eukaryota > Viridiplantae > Streptophyta > Magnoliopsida > Asterales > Asteraceae > Rutidosis > Rutidosis leptorrhynchoides. The sequence continues at coordinate 93,779,477 of NC_092338.1, read as the reverse complement.
TCAAATGCAAAAGAAATACCCTCACTTATTCCCGATTCCGGAAACGCAAAATTTCGAGGAAGAAACAACGACTACTACGCCTACTTAAATTTCGGGATGAAATTTCTTTTAAGGAGTAGGTAATGTAACATCCCGCCTTTTTTTGTTTACTTTTTCGTTTAACTATTTAAATTCCGTTATATGATTATGACATCCCTCGTTAATATGCGTTTTAAAAATATCTCGTTTAGGTAATTCACGCACCCGCAACCGAACTCGAGGGACTAGTTTCGCCAAAGTGCCAAAGAGGTGACTAGCATTTGACTAGTCAACCCACCTCCTCTTTCTTTTCCATTTCATTTTCCTTTTCTTTCTATACTTTCCATTTTTCTCTCAAATCTTCAAACAAAGAATCATCTGCTGAAACCTTTACAGTCTCTGATTATCTCAAACTTTTACATATAATGGTTAGTTAACACATTTCCTAAGTATATACAGCAGTTTAATATTGAACAGATTAGGTTAGTGTGTATCGCAAGAAGGCGCAAGGTTAATCTTGCGTCCTTGCGTCGGTCGCAAGTTCAACCTTGCGTCCTTGCGTCCGTCGCAAGGTTAACCTTGCGTCCTTGCGTGTGTTCCAGGCGCATGATCAATCTTGCGTCCTTGCGTGTGTCGCAAGATCAACCTTGCGTGCTTGCATTTGGGCGCAAGGTGGCCTTTGCGTGCTTGCGTTTCGTTTATATTTACTAATATATTCATTTTCATTTCAGGATGATTGTCCCAAGAAAAAGAGACCTTTTCGTTCACTGCAGCCATCTGAGATTGAGAGAGCTTGTCTGTGGTGGATCCAGAGTTCCTCTTACTTTCATGGAGAGGTTGTTGAAGAGGAGGAAAATATTGAAGATGATAATCAATTTGAGGAGCAGGTGGGTGGCAATTTGAAGGAATTATTGCATGAGGAGTCAGAGCAGACCTCAGACACTCCTCATCCAACACCGAATCCCAATTTGCAGGAATTACTGCGTTTGGTACATTTGTTGACTAAGCGGGTGGATGATCAATAAAAGGAGTTGAGTGAGTGTAAAAAGAAGATTGATGATCATAAAAAACGTTTAATGGAACAATAACACCATCAGGTAAATTAGGCGCAAGATTATTTTGCGACCTTGCGTCTGGGTTAAAATGTAGGCGCAAGGCCTTCCTTGCGTCCTTGCGCCTGTTACCAGGAATGTTACTGAAATGTCCCGTTCTTATTGATTAAAAACGTTCCATATTAATTGATTTCGTTGCGAGGTTTTGACCTCTATATGAGATATTTTTCAAAGACTGCATTCATTTTTAAAACAAACCATAACCTTTATTTCATAAATAAAGGTTTAAAAAGCTTTACGTAGATTATCAAATAATGATAATCTAAAATATCCTGTTTACACACGACCATTACATAATAGTTTACAATACAAATATGTTACATCGAAATCAGTTTCTTGAATGCAGTTTTTACACAATATCATACAAACATGGACTCCAAATCTTGTCCTTATTTTAGTATGCAATAGCGGAAGCTCTTAGTATTCACCTGAGAATAAACATGCTTTAAACGTCAACAAAAATGTTGGTGAGTTATAGGTTTAACCAATATATATCAAATCGTAACAATAGACCACAAGATTTCATATTTCAATACACATCCCATACATAGAGATAAAAATCATTCATATGGTGAACACCTGGTAACCGACATTAACAATATGCATATATAAGAATATCCCCATCATTCCGGGACACCCTTCGAATATGATATAAATTTCGAAGTACTAAAGCATCCGGTACTTTGGATGGGGTTTGTTAGGCCCAATAGATCTATCTTTAGGATTCGCGTCAATTAGGGTGTCTGTTCCCTAATTCTTAGATTACCAGACTTAATAAAAAGGGGCATATTCGATTTCGATAATTCAACCATAGAATGTAGTTTCACGTACTTGTGTCTATTTTGTAAATCATTTATAAAACCTGCATGTATTCTCATCCCAAAAATATTAGATTTTAAAAGTGGGACTATAACTCACTTTCACAGATTTTTACTTCGTCGGGAAGTAAGACTTGGCCACTGGTTGATTCACGAACCTATAAAAATATATAAATATATATCAAAGTATGTTCAAAATATACATGTCATACCCCGTCCAAAATCTTCCGAACGAATACAATAACATATGGTACCATCGCAATGAACGGACCTCTATATGCCTTGAACGACTCCATGTAATGTCTCTAAAATGAATAAATGCACAGCGGAAGATTTCTTTCGTACCTGAGAATAAACATGCTTTAAAGTGTCAACCAAAAGGTTGGTGAGTTCATTAGTTTAACATAAATAATCATTTCATAATTTTAATAGACCACAAGATTTCATATTTCTATTTCTCATAAACATACGTCCCATACATAGAGACAAAATATCATTCATATGGGTTGAACACCTGGTAACCGACATTTACAATATGCATATAAGAATATCCCCATCATTCCGGGATCCTCCTTCGGACATGATATAAATTTCGAAGTACTAAAGCATCCGATACTTTGGATGGGGCTTGTTGGACCCGATAGATCTATCTTTAGAGTTCGCGTCAATTAGGGTGTCTGTTCCCTAATTCTTAGATTACCAGACTTAATAAAAAAGGGCATATTCGATTTCGATCATTCAACCATATAATGTAATTTTGATTTCTTGTGTCTATTTCGTAAAACAGTTATAAAAGTTGCGCATGTATTCTCAGCCCAAAAATATAAAGGGTAAAAAGGCAAATGAAACTCACCTATTGTATTTTGTAGTAAAAATACATAGAACGACATTGAACAAGTATAAGGTTGGCCTCGGATTCACGAACCTATATCATTTATATGTTTATTAACACATATAATGGTAATCAAATAATTTTATTTATTAATCTTATAATATTTAAATATTAAGTGTTGTCGTTATATGAAATTTATTATAAAACCTGATTAATACCTATATTGTATGTATATTTTATATCTTAAATTATATGTTATCTATATTTATTTTGTATATATATTTAAAGTAATTAATATTTATACATATGATTATATATATATTTATATATAATTAGTATTTTATCAAAAATCAATAATTTGTTATAAAATATGTTCAATATATAATTATATGTAATATTAATATAAGTATACTTTTATATACATAATATTTATTTGTTATAAAAATAATAATAATGATAATAATAATAATAATGATAGTCTCAATCATAACGATAGTACTAATAATATACTTAATGATAATGCTAATAATAATACTTATTGATTTTTCTGGTACTAATAATGATAATACTATAATTTATTTTAATGTTACTAATAAAAATCATGTTACTAGTTTTAGTAATAATATTAAGTAATTTTTAATTGTAATAACAACAACAACGATAATAATACTAATAATAATGATGATAATAATAATATTAATAATAAAAATCATAACAAAAACACTACCTCAATGTATCTAGGCTTTAAAAAGAACTAAATGTCGCTGCCTGGGCTCGAACCTGAGACCTCTCCTTAACACACAACACCCTAAACCCATGCTCCATCTATTACATTCGTGATATACTTAACCCTTAAATTCATTTAACCCGTTGAACTTGTTTCATTTTTCTTCCTTTTGAAATTTAATCGACCATAGCCCAACACTTAGCCCACTGGTACAGTTATCTGATGAAAAGAAAAAAAATAATCGCAGCAGCAAGGATTCGAACTCAAGACCCTTGAGGTAATCGAACATCACTCAAAACCGTTCCGCCACTTTTACTTTTCTGAATTAATATCCAACTAAACTACATATGACCCGTATTATTCCGGTTATAATTCGGCCTAAAAAGACATGACAGCCCAACAGCAAAAGGGAGTCCAATTCATTAATGGTTTATCTAGTAGGGAAACTGCAACAGATTTGTATCATCCGAATAAAATAGAGAGTGGGTTATCTTTAATTGAATTTGTCAGCCACAAGGGTTTAGAAAGTAGCATGTATTATGGATTATCATCCCAGCTCATCAATTGTAATCATTGCAGAAAAGATTCGATTAAAAATAAAAATAAAAACGAGGCATAGCAGCATCGATATATAATTATATCAGGTAGCATAAAATCATAACATCATCGTTAATCGTAATCACTCGTTACTCGTTCTCTTTATCAATACCGTAGAAGAAATAGGAGACAACGACTGTAGCAGTGGTGGGTTGTTGATTGTTGGTGTTCGAGAGTGGTGGTGAACGTGGAGAGAAAGACAGTAGCTGGATTATTACTTTCATGGTGGTTTGTTTGATGGTGTACAATGAAGAGAGTAGTAGGTCGATGACTTAGAAGAAAGAAAAATATAACAGAACTGTGGTTGTTTATGGTGGCGATGTTAGGTGGCGGTTAAAATACGATGAAGAGATGGTGAAGTAGTTGATTGTTTAACCGGTGGCCAATGGTGGTGATTGCCGGTTGTTTAAAGGGGTTCACAAAGGTGGTGAATAAATGGGTTTAGGGTGGCGGTGACGTGGTGATTAAGAAGGTGGTGACATTTTATAGGTGTTCTTGGTTGTCGATCAAAAGTCACCAAGGTGGTGACGGGTTTTAAATGAAACAAGAAGGAAATGAGAAGTAAAGAAATGGAGCAAGATGGGTTAGTTGATTATGTATTGTAATTGAATTCGCTATTTCCTAATCAGCAGACAAGAAGTACAAAGGAAATTTAATCAGTAGAAAATAAAATCAAAGAGAGATCGGATTCTAACTGCTTTTGTTGTGTAATGATGATTTGCTAGTGATCAATTAATAATTCAAGGACAGAGACAAAATTTTGTACAGCTTGATGGATAATTAAAACAGATTCCAGTTCTAGGCGATATATATCTGATCATATATATTTTGTATAAATCAATAACTAAATATTTTTATATTAATACCAATAATAATTATGTAAATAAATGAAATAATAAAATTAATGATAATAATATCAAATAATACTAATAATAAATAATAAAAAAAAATCATAATTTTTATTAATGCTAATATCAGTTTATAACAATATATATAAGTGATAGTTTTATAGTGATACTTTTATTACTAAAGAGTAAATAATATTAGTAACAAAGATAATACTAATAATAATATAACTATTTAATAATAATTTTAATGATCATGTAATTAATAATAGTAGTGGAAATAACTAGTAATACAATAGTACTAATAAGTAATAATAACTAAAATTAAAATTTTTTTTTACTACTAATTATAGTATTAATGATATTAATATTGATAATAGTATATTTTAGTAATTATAACACCTTGTATGTATTAACTTTCATCTCTATATAATATATATTAAAAATCATAATTTAACAAATAATGATATTAATATTAATGTTAATAATAATAATGGAAGTAATAATAACATTTGTATAACAATTATATGTTGAATTATTATTTATATATACATACGCATATATCTATTTACGATTAATTGTTCGTGAATCGTCGAGAGCAGTCGAAGGTCAATTGTATATATGAACACAGTTCAAAGGTTTTGAGACTTCAACATTACATTCTTTGCTTATCGTGTCGAAACCATATAAGATTCAAGTTTAAATTTGATCGGAAATTCCCGGGTCATCACAATATTTACAACACGTTTAATATATTTTGATGTTTTAAGTTTATTAAGTCAGCTGTCCTCGTTAGTAACCTACAACTAGTTGTCCACAGTTAGATGTACAGAAATAAATCGATAAATATTATCTTGAATCAATCCACGACCCAGTGTATACGTATCTCAGTATTGATCACAACTCAAACTATATATATTTTGGAATCAACCTCAACCCTGTATAGCTAACTCCAACATTTACATATAGAGTGTCTATGGTTGTTCCGAAATATATATAGATGTGTCGACATGATAGGTCGAAACATTGTATACGTGTCTATGGTATCTCAAGATTACATAATATACAATACAAGTTGATTAAGTTATGGTTGGAATAGATTTGTTACCAATTTTCACGTAGCTAAAATGAGAAAAATTATCCAATCTTGTTTTACCCATAACTTCTTCATTTTAAATCCGTTTTGAGTGAATCAAATTGCTATGGTTTCATATTGAACTCTATTTTATGAATCTAAACAGAAAAAGTATAGGTTTATAGTCGGAAAAATAAGTTACAAGTCATTTTTGTAAAGGTAGTCATTTCAGTCGAAAGAACGACGTCTAGATGACCATTTTAGAAAACATACTTCCACTTTGAGTTTAACCATAATTTTTGGATATAGTTTCATGTTCATAATAAAAATCATTTTCCCAGAATAACAACTTTTAAATCAAAGTTTATCATAGTTTTTAATTAACTAACCCAAAACAGCCCGCGGTGTTGCTACGACGGCGTAAATCCGATTTTATGGTGTTTTTCGTGTTTCCAGGTTTTAAATCATTAAGTTACCATATCATATAGATATAGAACATGTGTTTAGTTGATTTTAAAAGTGAAGTTAGAAGGATTAACTTTTATTTGCGAACAAGTTTAGAATTAACTAAACTATGTTCTAGTGATTACAAGTTTAAACCTTCGAATAAGATAGCTTTATATGTATGAATCGAATGATGTTATGAGCATCATTACTACCTCAAGTTCCTTGGATAAACCTACTGGAAATGAGAAAAATAGATCTAGCTTCAAAGGATCCTTGGATGGCTTGAAAGTTCTTGAAGCAGAATCATGACACGAAAACAATTTCAAGTAAGATTTCCACTCGAAATAAGATTGTTATAGTTATAGAAATTGAATTAAAGTTTGAATATGATTATTACCTTGTATTAGAAAGATAACCTACTGTAAGTAACAAAGGTTTCTTGATCTTGGATGATTACTTGGAATGGATTTAGAAAACTTGGAAGTAAACTTGCAATCTTGGAAGTATTCTTGATTTTATGAAACTAGAACTTTTGGAATTTATGAAGAACACTTAGAACTTGAAGATAGAACTTGAGAGAGATAAATTAGATGAAGAAAATTGAAGAATGAAAGTGTTTGTAGGTGTTTTTGGTCGTTGGTGTATGGATTAGATATAAAGGATATGTAATTTTGTTTTCATGTAAATAAGTCATGAATGATTACTCATATTTTTGTAATTTTATGAGATATTTCATGCTAGTTGCCAAATGATGGTTCCCACATGTGTTAGGTGACTCACATGGGCTGCTAAGAGCTGATCATTGTAGTGTATATACCAATAGTACATACATCTAAAAGCTGTGTATTGTACGAGTACGAATACGGGTGCATACGAGTAGAATTGTTGATGAAACTGAACGAGGATGTAATTGTAAGAATTTTTGTTAAGTAGAAGTATTTTGATAAGTGTCTTGAAGTCTTTCAAAAGTGTATGAATACATATTAAAACACTACATGTATATACATTTTAACTGAGTCGTTAAGTCATCGTTAGTCGTTACATGTAAATGTTGTTTTGAAACCTTTAGGTTAACGATCTTGTTGAATGTTGTTAACCCATTATTTATTATAACAAATGAGATGTTAAATTGTTATATTATCATGATATTATGATATATAATATATCTTAGTATGATATATATACAGTTAAATGTCGTTACAACGATAATCGTTACATATATGTCTCGTTTCGAAATCATTAAGTTAGTAGTCTTATTTTTACATATGTATTTCATTGTAAATACACTTAATAATATATTTACTTATCATTTAACATAATTAATCAAGTGTATCAATATCTTAATATGATTCATATGTACCTAGTAAGACGTTGTTATAACGATAATCGTTATATATATCGTTTTCTAGTTTCTTAAATTAATAGTCTCATTTTTATGTATATAACTCATTGTTAAAATACCTAATGAGATACATACTTATAATAAAATCATGTTAACTATATATATAACCATATATATGTCATCATATAGTTTTTACAAGTTTTAACGTTCGTGAATCACCGGTCAACTTGGGTGGTCAATTGTCTATATGAAACCTATTTCAATTAATCAAGTCTTAACAAGTTTGATTGCTTAACATGTTGGAAACACTTAATCATGTAAATAACAATTTCATTTAATATATATATAAACATGGAAAAGTTCGGGTCACTACAGTTACCAAGACGCAAGACATTGACGCAAGGATCTTTTTTGCGTTTTCATTACTAACTTATTTTTTGGGTCTTTGGTTAATTATAGTATGCCAATGAAGATGCATGTGTGGATCCTCGATCTTTCTCTGACAATGATACATCTCCGAGGGGTTGTTAGACGTGGGAAAAGAGAAAGAAGGCCCACTCGTGTTTTAAACTCCCCTTTCACAACACCGTGGTATAGAAAACCATTGGAGAAGGTATGTATTGCGTCTTTGCATGTGGTCTTTAAAATTGCTTGCTTGTTTACCTCCACCAGGCGCAATGTGTTATTTGCGTCTTTGCGTGTACTCTTTAAAATTGCTTGCGTGTTTCTTTTTGGCTGACGCAAGATATGTCTTGCGTCCTTGCGTGTGTTTGCCACCGGGCGCAAGGTTTTACTTACGTCTTTGCGTGTGGTCATTATAATTGCTTGCGTGTTGCGTCTTGTCTGACGCAAGCTATATCTTGCGTCGTTGCGTATGTTTGCTAACTTATGACATTATGCAGTTGTCAGACGAAGTAGCCTCGAGAGTAAAAAGGCTAAAGGTTTCTCATCAAGAGAATAAAGAGGCTGAGAATGTGGTGCCATTGGATACTGAAAAAGAGGCTGAGAAGGTGGCTGTGGAGTTCGAGGAAAAAGAGCCTGAGAATGTGGCTGTGGAGTCTGTGGAAAAAGAGGCTGAGAAGGCTGTGCAACCTGTTGATTTGCCATTGGTTAATATGCCAGACCAGATTGAGGTTAGTATATGACGCAATATCCTCCTTGCGTCTTGCGTCTTCATTGACGCAAGACCCACTTGCGTGTTTGCGTCTGCATTAGACAGACGCAAGACAATTCTTGCGTGTTTGTGTCTGCATTAGACAGACGCAAGACAGTTCTTGCGTGTTTGCGTCTACATTAGACAGACGCAAGACAGTTCTTGCATCTTTATGGTTTATATATATATATATATATATATTTTTTTTTTTTTGTAGAAAAAGGAAAAGAAGAGAAAAAGGAAGGAGAAGGATTGAGTTAGTGAGGAAGAAATTTGGTCCATGGTTGATAAATTTATAAACGATCAAGGAACTTTGCAACCACCACCACCTAATGCATGGAGAGATCAAAGGAAACATGCTGGGCCAGCAAAAGATTTGAAATCACTGATCTCTAATAAACAAGATACGCGTTGCATGTTCATTTTCCAGAATGAAACGTTCCTCTACCTTGATGCCGAGTTTTGGAGACGATTATTGGGAATGACATTCTATGGTTATTTGGAAAACATAGTAAGTTTGTTTATTAAACCAACCTGTTTTTGTGTTATTAATTGTTTTTGCTTTTAACATCATGATCAACTTGCTCTGATTATAGCATATTGATGGATGGGCTACCTTCCCGTTGAGATTTCGGCAGAGGTTTCTCCCCCAAGCTAGCCAGATGTCCTCGAGTCCTCAGTTTCCGATTGTAGGTTATACACCTAGTTCTCGATGGACGATTATGCCATTGGGTTTCCTCAATCAACTAGAGAGATTCAAGTCTTTTTATGATGATGACACTCAAAAGGGGGAGGAGAGTGGGGGTACAACCAATCCTGGCTCAGAGGGGATCATTAAATCTAATCCCCCATATTATATGTATTTGATTAGTCTTGGGGATGGCAGTGATGACCTTTATCCATTCCGGGCTGAATGTGATAAGGTTAGTGCTAAAATACATCAATTATCCATTATGAGTAAACTGATATAGGCGCAAGGGTCATCTTGCGTCCTTGCGTTCACGCAAGATAAATCTTGCGTCTATACGCAAGATAGACCTTGCGTGTTTGCGTGTGCATTACTGACGAAGCAAGATCAACCTTGCGTCCTTGCTCCACTCGCAAGATAGACCTTGCGTGTTTGCGTGTGCATTACTGACGACGCAAGATCAACTTTGCGTCACTCGCAAGATTAACCTTGCGTCCTTGCGTCACTCACAAGATTAACCTTGCGTCCTTGCGTATTTATGTTTTTGTGCTAATTTTATGTTTCTTTGCTTGCAGATTTTGATACCAGTACATTTTTTAGATCCTGAACATTTTATACTAATATCTTTGAACTTAGATGAACAGAAAGTACTGGTGTATGATAGTTTAAAGGATTGTTTGGAGAAATGTCAACTCGATGCTGTCTTCAAAAACTTGTCAGACAACTTACCGATCTATTTGAAGGCTATAGATTACTTTAACAAGAATCAGGATAGTGAAATTGTTGACTATTATGAGAACAAAGAAGATATAGAGTTGATGATTGAGGATGTACCGTATGTGTCGATGCAGAGTGGTGGCCATGGTGATTGTGGTGTTTGGGTCTGCATACATATGGAGAGGATAGTATTTGGTTGGGATCAGATTGACAATATTGGAGACCCTAAAAAGGCTGCTATGGAGTATAGAATTCGAATGGCAAGAACATTCTTCCGTGCACGCTTTGACACACAGGAACCACCACCAAAAAAGGACGAGCCAAAGGTTGTTAAGTAGTTAATAATCTGGAACAGTTTTTATTTTAGGTAGAACGTGTAATTTTGAATGTAAATAATCCGGGACAGACGCAAGGCTGTTTTTGCGTCCTTGCGTCTATTAAAATGTCAGACGCAAGGTTTTGTTTGCGTCCATGCATCTAATTAAAGTACAGATGCAAGCTTTTTTTTGCGTCCTTGCGTCTTTGCGTCTGGTTTTGCGTCTTTGCGTCTGGTTACATGTCTATCTTTGCGTCTTGCGTTTGTTTAAGTTACAGACGCAAACTTTGTTTTTGCGTCCTTGCGCCTTGGGTATACAATATTAATTGCCCACATATACAAACAATATTAATGGCCCACAAATACAAACCACAAATACAAATTGAGATGCATAAGCTTGGATAAACTAAACCACAAATAACTAATTCTGGTCTAAATCGTACGTTTGATAAAATTGAGACTGATAAGCTTTAGAAGGTTCGACTTTCTCTTTCGACTTTGACTTTGATTTTGAGGCTGTTTTTTTAACCCTCTGAGAAGTAGATTCACCGGTTCAGTCATAAGAAGCGCTGCATGTTGTTCGGTTATGACATGCTTGCTTGCAACGAGTACATGTTCTTACTTTCTTTTCAGTTTCTTCACCTTAAGAGGGAATCCGATCTGTACATTTTGGGCGTCCAAGTGCTCTTTTCTTTTGAATTGGGGGGTTTACGATTTTCAAGATCTTTGGCCCTGGATCCAACCATTCGGATCGATGGGGCAAAGGAAGGATGTGTTCGAAATACGTATTTATATACGTTTGAGACATGAACCAATGTGATACATAACATGTAACATCTTCCACTCCGAAGAGTCGTGCTGCTGCAATTACATGTCCGCAAGGTATGCCTGATAATTACCATTGCCCACATGTACAAGTTCTATCTTCTAGATTAACGAGGCCGTTTTTCCTTCCATCACGTACCTTTATTAGATTGTTTGTCAATGGAAATGCTTGCCATCTTCTTGATTTGTTCGTCCTCTTGGCTAATTTCCGTTCAACATATGGAGTAACCGTTGAAGTACGACTAACTGCTTTGTTGTGATGTTTGAAAAACCAATCCTGTATTGAAGCGCGGAAAAATTCCAATAACATGCAAACTGGTAGTTTGCGAGCATGTTTGGATAGAGCGTTAATAGACTCTACACTGTTGCTAGTAAGGTATGCATACCTAACATGATCAGCTTGACTTCTAGACCATTTGTTGAAACCAACGTCATATAGATACTTGTGAGACTCTTTTAATCTTCTTTGAAATACACTAACATGATCTTGAAAATCTGACAAACGGTAAGCCTTAACCATTTTCCAATAGTGCCATTCAAAATATTTGAATTTGTTAGATATCGTTTTTATGTTCATGAATAGATGACGTGCACAGAAAGAGTGAAAGGCTTCAGGAAACACATTTGAAATACCATGTGCTATTGACGGAGCACGATCAGAAATGAAGGTAATCTCTGACATATGATTACTCATACCACTACTCTCTAAATGATCTCTTAGATTGCCAAAAAACCATGACCAAACCTCGTTTGTCTCGCCTTCACCAATTCCATAAGCCAATGGTAAAATTCCGTTATTGGCATCCATTGCAACAGCAACTAAATTTGTACCCAAGTATCCAGCTTTCAAATGTGCACCGTCAACGATGATAATAGGGCGAACATTTTGGACAAATGATTGAATCTGCACGCAAACAAATCAAATGAGACTGCTATTATTTTAAGATAAACAATTTTAGGATGAATGATACTTACAACTATGCCAAAATACATGTAACACATCACGAATCTATTTTCATTGTCAGTCACCACATTTGTCATGCTTCCTGGGTTATGAATCTTAATGTTATGAAGATAAATGGGAAGCATTCGGAACGAGTCATCCATACTGCCACGGAGCATCTCTATTGCATGACACTTGGCTCTCCATGCTTGATTGTAAGAAATGCTCACCCGAAAACGGTTGCCAACATCATCACGTATATCTTTTGGTTTATAGTCTCGATTAGCAGCTTTGAACGATTCCATCAGAATACTTCCTAACACCTTTTTGGTTGCATGTTTATTATTTCCCATAATTTGGGTGCGTAAGCATGTGTGTACGTCATGCAATTTCTTTACGATGAAGTTGTCAGTGTGGCGTATTTTGTATGCACTACATTTCCACTCACAATTTGGCAACATGCATTTAGCGGTGAATCGAGATTTGTCCGACTTTACAGGCTTAATTTGGAAGTTTTCTTCAAGACATTTTGTGTATAGATGGTTTACAAAATCATCCTTGTTTAAAAAAGTTTGTCGAACTTTAATCAAATCGGATACTCTATAATTGGTTGGTATTTGGCTCGTAGATTCAATCTCTTGGTCATGCTCACTCAATAGGCATATTCCAAAATACATCTTTTTTTTCTTAATCTTCTTCATCTTCATCTTGATATTCTCTGTCATTTTCTTCCTCCGAATCACTAGACGCGACAACAGATTCAAAAGGGTGATCTGTTTTTTTAATTTTACATACGTTCTCAACTCCATAGTTGAATAAATCAAAGTCTTCTGTGTTTGGAGGTGGTATTTCAGGTCGTGCTTCTTCCAAATTGGGTGTCTGAAGGTTTGTTTGAGACTCGTGTGTTGGTAGGTTTTGTTGGACATCGTGTGATGGTAGGTTTTGATGGACGTTCTGTGTTGGTAGGATTTGCAATGACTGTAAGTTTTCTGGTTGTTGATGCATTGTAACTTTGTCAACAACATAAATATCAATAGGAGCATTTGATATTGCATGTTGTAGAAAATCACGAAAGTCTTCATAATCATCAGTAATATCAAAAACAAGATTATCGACAACATATCTTATTGAAATAGGAGCATTAGGTGGCAAATTAATTTTTCTAAGAACATTTTTTAACAATATTCTTCGAGTAATTGGTTTTTGTGGAGCAACTGGGAGTTTTAATAGAGTTCTAAAACAATCTAGAGGCAAATACATAGGTAAGTTATTAATAAATTGAAAAGAACCACCACAACATATATGAATAACAAAGGTTTCATTATCACTACAACTCATGATATTTACGAAACAAGCGAAAAAAGGTGGAAAGTTACCTTAATGATGCTAGAAATGATATGATTTCTGTGGAAATGTAATGAAATGAACTGATAATCTGTTGTTCCAGGTTAAATAATTATATAGAAATGAAATGTTATCTGTAAATGTGACGATCGCTCCAAATCCATATGGACGAACACGTCATTCATCGATTTCATTGCGAGGTATTTGACCTCTATATGATACATTTTGTAAATATTGCATTCTTTTGAAGAGGCACACCATAAATGAATATTTAAATCAAAGGTTTTCGACATCTGATGATTTCTACATATAGACAATCACCGTAATATAATAGTTTACAATAGTACTTCCATTGACAATGCAATCAAAATAAGATACATGATGATGATTTGGTGAATGCAACGTTTCCTTGAAAAATATGCCATGTAAGACTCCATGCACATAGCTTGTCTAACATATAAGCAAACAGCGGAAGACTTATAGGGAACCTGAGAATAAACATGCTTGAAAGTGTCAACACAAAGGTTGGTGAGTTCATAGTTTTAATGTTTCGCATAATTTGTATATAAAGGTGGATCACAAGATTTCAGTTGTTTCATCCAAAACGTTTATCAAAATATTCTACGAAATTGAGCACCCTGGTAACTAAACTTTAACGTTATAATAAGTACCCCTGTTTTAACATACATGTAACCAACATGTACAATACACGATATCCAACGTGTACTAAACTCAAATAGCATATGTCTGTTTTATAGTTCAGGCTAGAGTTTCTATACCTGGAACAGACGGGGATGTCAAGCCCTATGGATCCATATACTACTACTCGTGCCCACCAGTTCTTATAACTGGCAGTTAATAGTAACCAAAGCTAAGTAATTTTCGGTTCAAACTCAGTGTAGAATTTAGTATGTACTCGTATCCATTGTGTTTAAAATAAAGTGCATGTATTCTCAGCCCAAAAATATAGATTGCAAAAGCAATTAAAAAGGGAGCAAATGAAACTCACCTTAGCAGCACATAAAGTCGCTCACCGAAATGTGACCGAAACTCAGAATACCAAATAACCATAGATCTCAACCTAGAGAACATATGTTGGTCAATAAATGTCTATCAAGCTAGGTCAGGTCATAGTGTATCACAATCCTAATGCTCGAGATCGACATACAAAAGTTATCAAAAGTCATTTCAAAAAGTCAATCTGACTCAATACAATAGTTGAATGATCATGACAATCGAAACACTTTAACATTTCACATAGTTTCCCAGTTCTTGTAAAATTAAACTATAGTTTTTATAAGGCTTTAAAATATGATAAAACAGTCAAGTTTGACAATTGATCAACAAAACAAAATGTGCCTTATATAGAAATTCATTTACTCGATTAGTCATATATAAAAATCTCTTTTATCAATCTTATAAACAAGTTGTTTAAATCTTAATTGCAGATTCAAAAACAATTTCAATTAACGTCAAACATAATTCAGTTGACCATATCTTTTGATCCGTTCATCGAAATCACGCGATTTCTAAATGAAAAGTTATTGATTTTTCGCCAGCTTTCCAAAAACATGCATATCATATACCTTATATCAGTAGTATTTGTATTAAAATTCGTGATTCATCATAAACTATATAACGACAAAATTTAGCATACAAGCATGCATAAACATATATGTTCGAGCACTAGACATGGATACACTATTAATATATAAAAGATAAGATATGAATGCTCACGTATCAATATTGTGATTCAATATTGCAGGAAAGTACGTAGACACAACGGAGATGATAAACACTAGGTTTGACTTGCAAACAATACCCATGAACATTACCCATAACCTCCATAGCTATAACCCATAATTTCCTTAGCTTTAACTTACTTGAAAAACCATTTTGAAATCACTTGGACAGCACTCGTCGTAATATTTTATGTATAATACTAATAATAATAATATTACTACTATTGATAATATTAATAAGATTAATAATAATATTAATCTTAATAATAATAATAATAATATAATAATAATAATAATAATAATAATAATAATAATAATAATAATAATAATAATAATAATATAAATATATATATTTATATATCGTGAGAGATAGAGTGTGAAAACTGAGCCAGAAGTCGAGCAATTTATACAACTTTTCCTGCCTCCAGCCACCATGCGATCGCATGGGTTTCGTGGGCAATGGCCATGCGATCACATGGCTCCATTGTCCAGCTCACATTGTTTTGTTTTGTAGTTTGTCGACATAATTTTTAATTATATATATAATATTTATAATAATTATATATATATTATATTATATTCTCGTGCAACATTGACTTGTAATATTAGTTCCGATGTCTTGTACGTTTACGTTCGACTTATGTCCCGCTTCCGGTTTCTCGAATGCATTTTCGTACGCTTAGAAAACTAGTACTTTTCGTTACGCGACGTGTACCTTTATCAAAAATTAAACTTAATCATTGATAAACTATGTCACTCGAAGTGTAGTTTTAATCAATTAAGTGTTTTGGTTATTTGCTTCTATAAATCATCGTCTCGTAGTATATACATATACATATATACATTTTCATTTTGAAATAGTGTTTTACTGTAGCAAATTTTACTGTAGCAAATAGTGATTTTCGAAAACACTGTAGCTTTTCGGGTATTGTAGCAATTCGAAAATACTGTAGCAAATTAGTGTTTTACTGGTTCATTTTAAACGTTTTAGTTAACTTATCTAAATATCAATCGAATCAATAATCGAATGTTACTATCGTTTACTAAATAACTTGAAATCATATATATATATATATATATATATATATATATATATATATATGCACATTAAGTTATATATATATATATGTATATATATATATATATATATATATATATATATATATATATATATATATATATTGTTCGTGAATCTTCGAGAACAGTCAAAGAATAATTGATTACATGAATTTAGTTCCAAAACTTGAGACTCAACATTACAGACTTTGCTTATCATGTCGAAAACATTAAATCATTTAAAGATAAAGTTTAAATTTGGTCAGAAATTTCCGGGTCGTCACAGTAAAAGTACAACAATCTAGCAAAATCTTATCCAAGAAATCAATGAAATCTTATCGGGATAAGACGCAAGGCGCAAGGACGCAAGGCGCAAGACGCAAGGACGCAAGGAGTTTTTTTGATTCATTTGATTCATTTCAAAGAATCACTGGATTTATTCTCTATTTTTAGTAGTTGGAATGACTCCCACTTTGACAGCTTATTTGCTGAATCTCTATGAATTTTATTAATAGTTCATCTGATTGTTGTGTATATTAGAAAAATAGAGTTGGTTTATTATTTACAGACATTTTTATTAATGCATTACCTGTTGTTAATGTTTGAGTTGTTTAAAAGTTGTGAAATATGTTATGGTTAGTGTATGTTTAAAGATGCTAATGTTCCATTCTTTTTTGCAATTTTTCAGGTGTTGTGCAAAATTAAATTTCCATTTAATGCTCGCGACTGCTGTTCTCCATATATTAGGGTAACGTTTTTATTTGTTATTAATGTCTTTGTTGTTTGTTTTAGATTGGTAGCTTTAAATAACAAGGTATCAGGTATGCTGATCAAGGTGTTGTCTCTATTTTTATTTTTTAGGATAGCACATGATTGTCTTTCCAAGACTATATGGCAGTTACAGTCATGGGATATGGCAAATAGATACGTTTAAGTATGGATTGGTATGTGATCTTTAGAGCTTAAAAACAATTAAATTGACTGCTCAGTTTTGTGTGTCGTTTTAATAATCAATTCACCCTGATCACTGTTATATTGTTGTGGGTTTTTGCATGCTTTTGTTGTTTGCAATATCTACTGTGTTGTGGTTGTTGAACCATATATGGTTATCGATCTAGAGGCTAACATTTATCCTTTTTTTTTTCTTTTTTTACAAAAGTAGTAGAGTACTTTAGAAAAGCTGCCCCAAATTTTTTGATTTATGGCATCAGGTTAACATCCATTTTCAAATATGAAAGAATTAGATGCCTGCACCGGTTTAGTTTCAATATCAGCTACTTCTGAAGGTCATAAAATTATGCGACGACCTATTCACAAGTGAGTGTTTGGAAATTTATATTTGTTACACTCACTCTGTTACTTCTGATATTACTCTAAATTGTGGGTTCATAGCAGGAGTTGACTGGAATATTCAAGAAAATTGGAGACAAACAAACATGCAGTATTAGCCTATATGAACTATACCGAATAACACAGTAGTATCCAAAGGTTAGAATTTGTTTTTCTTTGTTTCATATTATTGTGATATAAGTGTAGTCAAGTTAGGCGACTAAGCTATAAATCATATCTAAGTTCACATATTCACTTGATAAAAGTTTTACGTCTATTAAATTCGAAAAGTCTATTCATTTTTAGACTTTTAAAAATGCACACAATTTTTTTTAGTATCATTTAGACTTTTATCAATAAACATGCACGGAGTTACTTATAAGTTTAACTTCTTTCAAATTTAAAGTCTCAGCTGATAAAAAGGTATATTTTTTTTGAAGTCTCATTTAATTAATAACATACATTTTTAACAAACCGATGAACGGGTTTGTGATGTTTTATCATAAGCAACAAAAAAAAAAAAAAAAAAAAAAAAAAAAAAAAGGTCAATTTACTGTTTATTGATTTTATTAAAATTGTAGTTTTATTGATTAGTGATACTCAATAGATGGTTTTATAGAGCATGACGGCAGCTGCGTTTTACAAACTAACCTATACTTTTGGCTTTTGTTGGTATTTTGTAGTAAGAGAAAGAAATGACATCTTTTGACAGATGTTTCATAATTGTACTCCTCGAAAGCTCTCAAATTTTATAGCTCATACAACATGTTGTAACACATATGTAGCAAGCATATACGTAGATAGTTACAGATAGTATATAACGCACAATTATGCCAAATGCACATAAATGCCTTTCAAGGTGGCCGCCGCAACGCTTGTTTAATTCATTTGTATCATGAAATGTTATATCTAAAATAACCTATAGTATGAGAATATTTGATATTGATGTTATTTAATTTGCTGTTCTCATTTTCGTGTCTAAAACTGGCTATCCTGCCATATGAATTGGGGAAAAAAACTTATTCAACGTCAATTAGTGATACTCTTGTCAATTTAGGTGGAAAATCAAATATAGTTCATTAAAATAATATACGAATGGCCGAAAACAATGCATGCAAAATAGTAAGGAGCAGTGGCGGATCTAGGATTGGTAGTCACTGGTGTCACCGGTTTTTTCTAGATACCTAATTTCAGTGGTGTCACTCAAAAAAATTTACACTATCCACTGGTATCACTAGTTAAAAACCCAAATTTTTTTCCACTACATCGCGTATTTCAGTGGTGTCGCGTGCAACCACTGGGATCAAAATAGATCCGCCTCTGGTAAGGAGATAAAAAGGTCAGAAACAATCGCAAAATAACTCAAATAGATCACATATATTTGAGAAAAACATTAGTGTTATCTAGATAATCGGAAAAGATAAAATCTCAACTGTAAAGCATCATGGAGAGAATACGTTGACTTAAGATCAAAATAGAAAGACAAATTCATTTGTCTTTCCATCAACAATTGAAATATTTGGTAAGCGGTAGAATAGACATACGGTTATCTCATATGAAAACATCAAAGCTTAAAAGTCTTTAAGAAATTGTTAAGTAGTATGTTCAGTTGATTTGGATGCGAGCTGTGCATCCAACCTGTGGTACTTGCTCCATACTTGAATCTTCAAGTTTAGTATTCGTGGTGTTGTTTTCAATTTGTATTTAAATTCACATATTTAGAGTTTAACATTCTCGTTGATTTATAAATATTTGTTGTTTTTTTTTAAAAAAAAATTAGTAATAATAATTAAAAAATACTTGGCCTATTTTCCCCTATACTATAGGATGTCAAATTGTCATCAACAAATTAACAAACCAGAAGGCACAAAGCTTGACGGTCCTCAAATTAAAGTCAACTATTTACCAATAAGTTCAGTATAAAAAAAATTACATACAAAATCATTAATAAAATTAAAGAACTATAAGGATCTGTGCAACCAATATTCTCCCACATCGGCTTATGTATAATGGTGAATTAAGTTAATAATGTCCATGGAGTCAAAAACCTGACAATTTGGGTACGTGGGTGTTGTGAGTTTGCATACGGATTGTTAAACCCTAAACCACTTGATTAATTCAAGGTTGTTATTGTTAATTAATGGTTCGGATATGGTTTCCTTTTACCAGGTTTTCCTTTGAACCATAAAGTAAAAAGTGAAAACTTGATGCCTAGCGTGTGTAAACTCATGACCGTGGTTTAACCCTGAGAACGACTTTGAAGGTTCTGCACCCCCTTAAGGTGTTAGACACATTTGGTGGTCAGTCCTCGTCACTCAAGCGTACCCAATTTTGCTTGTTGTTTAGTGTTTACTCTTTCCGTCTATTTTCCTTTTAGTCTTTCCATCCTTAAAAAAAGCAGGGGAATAAGGTGATCATCCGTTCAGGGCCTAATTTCTTTTATATGTACAGACACAATTAGAGATTTGAGAAGTATGAAAACATAATTGAAGCATCGAATACGAAACAAAATAGGCCCAAAAACAACAATAAAAAATAAAAAAATTAAAAATTAAAGTCCACTAGTTTTCTAGCAAGGCTTGGAGCACTTTTTGAAAAAGAAATCTTATATTACTACTTAGGGCCTAAGGGCCTTTTTTCAATCTTATTCTAGACCTCTAAATTCTTAGGACCGGCCATGTGATGTACCATTTATAATGATACATGATACTATTTATATCTATTCAAAAATATATGTTTTCTTATCGTTACTCTCTCCGTTCAAACAAAATATCAAGTTTGGCTTCGAAACAAGTCAACAACCCAAACTGCCCGATTTGCCGATTGAAGGTCTCTGTGGACACGGTTTTACCAACTTATTTGCCTCAAACTCCACCATCATTGGCCCATAGCAGCCCAACAAGTAGTAACCAAGATTTTGTTACAATTGAATTGCAAGATTTTGTTACAATTGAATTGTTTGAGGAGGCAAATGAGTGAAGAAAGTGTGGCATTGATTCAATGAATTAGCGACGAAAGTAAAACTGTATGTGTGACTAAAGAGAAGTAATTAACGATTCAACCGTTTCAAAGATATTTTTGATGGATTCTGTAGTTGATTGTGATATCTACTTGTCAATCAATAGAAGATATCATTAAAACCCATGGAAATTTTGGTTCTAACATTTTAATGGCGTCTCATTTTTTTATTTTTTTAAAATTTTCCTATTTACATGTCGGAGGTCCTCTTGGAAGCAATATCTCTATCCATAGAACAATGAGAGGGATGACTTTCTCTACTCTTGGGAGTGTTTCACTTCTGGTGGAGAAATGACTTGTCTTTATTTTAGGATAGGGGAAGGATTGTTTACATCTCACCTTCCCCATACTTCACATATGCGGGATTGGGTTTTGTTGTTGTTGTGACAAAACGACCATTTTTCTCGTTTGGACATATATGAGGAGTAGTAATCTAAAAATTGTAATCCACTATATCTTTTAATTGTCCATTGTAGTAGTTCTTATTTTGTTTTATGATGAATGATGATGATGATACATATATAATATATTACAAGTTCTATTAGATACTTCATCCGTTTCAAATCTATTATCCTCAATCAAAAAATAAACAGTTTAATAAAAAGTGATTGTCACATGCATTTTTTGTTTATTTTTCACTATTATCCTTACCTTTTACATATATTTTTAACTTACATATATAAAATAAAAACACAAAATTTTTTTATCACATTATTCTTATCAATTTATGAAAGTGGACAATTGACATCACAAATAGGTATAACTAGTTTTCGAACTCTCGCTTCGCGTCGGGGGTTCGGTTTCAATGTATTTTATTGCGTTTAGTTTGTAAAATTATTTTGTGGTTAACGATGATGTCGTTGAAGCGCAACTCGAGTCGAACTAAAAGGTGTAACCCGTCAAAGATTTAAATGTTATTTTAAATTAACAATATATGTGTATCTCCGCGTTTCGCTATGAGATTGTTGACTTTTAAAAATTTAACGTAATTAAATCGTTATCTTATATTAACACTTCGTATGATTTAAGAGTAGAAGATTTATTGAGATATATCCAAAAAATCACTAAATAATTTAAAAAATAATAATAAGACCCATATGTGTTTGTTGTTAATAGATAAAAATAGTTACGGAGCCTGCGAGTGAAAATTCAATGTGTATGAAAAGTACCCCAAATATTTAGCGTTTTTTAAAAAGAATCCGTTTTGCGTATAGTTAGTGACATTGTGTTCGTAAAATTATTTCAAGTTTAACGATGGTGCCGGGAAAATTTAACTCGTTGCGAACGAGAAGATATGACCCGTTGATTATTTGAGTGGAGTTTATTTAAGATTTTTTATGAAAATGTTAATTTGACACTTTACCCCCTTGTTTGGGGGGGGGGGGGATTTTAATTTTTGAATAAAGTGTGCGAGACTTTTTTAGTGAAATGGAATTTAGTTGAAAAAAGGTGAGAAAGACGAAAATGCCCCTGAAACTGTTCATCATTTTTGTCTAATAGTTAATATAGTCATAGACGATAGAAGTAATTGTTTACCTTAATTAATTTCTAGTGGTTGCTTGAATTATCTTTGATTATTCTACGAAGCAATCGTGTTGATAATGTATTGTAATTTTAGTTGTAAATAACATCTTTAACGACCTGATTCGTTAGTTAACTTTTTGGGTAATGTATAAATAAATAAAAAGTAATGGAAAAGAATTAAACACTTCTACAAAAGTGTCAAAGGTGCATCTTGCTACTTTTATTTAAAAGTTTATCCTTTGAAGATCATTGCGAAAGACCTAACAAATGAAGTAACTTAGCGTTTATTATTTCACACTTTATTAGCTCTTATTTTAACAAATCAACTAAATAGTGCCTCAAGATCTTATTAGACTTAAAAACATCTTTCATTTACAGTCAATCCCTCTTTAATGATAAAAGATCAAGGAGAGTAGTTTGAAAGAGATTATTGTACAAATGATACTCATTAACCTATAAGATATAAGTAGAAAGAAATAATAAGAGTGAAGTGTAACATATTGATCATTGTGCACAATTTACAAATACTTATTTATTATTATTTTTTTAAGAGATTTATACTCTTTCGAAAAGCTACTAGTAGAAATTGTACTCCCTTTGTTCAAAATCTTTTATTTTCAGACAAAAAAACACATAATTTAAGAAAAATTTATTGTCACGTGTAGTTTTTCTTTACAATCAAGTCTTGTACATTTTACTTATCTTCTTGTCTACATATATAAAATAGCCTAATATGGGACTATTATTCTTATTTATTTATAAAAATGAACAATTATTTTGGGATATCCTAAAAAGAAATAACGGACTAAAGATTTGGGACGAATGGACTATATGTTACCAATATACTCTTTCGAAAAGCTACTAGTAGAAATTGTACTCCCTTTGTTCAAAATCTTTTATTTTCAGACAAAAAACACATAATTTAAGGAAAAATTTATTGTCACGTGTAGTTTTTCTTTACAATCAAGTCTTATACATTTTACTTATCTTCTTGTCTACATATATAAAATAGCCTAATATGGGCCTATTATTCTTATTTATTTATAGAAATGAACAATTATTTTGGGATATCCTAAAAAGAAATAAACGGACTAAATATTTGGGACGAATGGAGTATATGTTACCAATGAACTAATAGCTCAGTGGTACCTGTTACGTTAGAAGTTGGGGCTCATCATGTGAAAGTATTTGTCCAAATGGGCGAATGTTCGAGTTTCACCATTTTCAAGGATTCTGACAGATCAATATAATTTTACACAAAGAGTGATGATACACGCTCTTGCCATGCTAGATATTTGGTGGAAGTATTTTACAGGCGTCCGATTCATACGATGTGATTTTGGTGGATTTTAAAAAGAAACACAATGTTTGAATGTCTTTACCGATCTACACATCTGTCAAAATTGTATATGGTCAAAAAAAGCTTTATATAAATCAAAACTTAAGGGGTTCAATTGAATTATCTAAAAGTAAAAGGATGTAAATTTATTATAACATCTTCTAGTTTCCTGGCAAGTCTAGTACAGAGCACGAACCAACCTTAGCCCACAAGCATTTGAAATCCCCAATTTTTTTTATCAGATCTGTTCCTCCGTCGACGACCACCGCCGCTTTCTCCGTCGGCACAGCCACCGTCTCCGCCATCGTATACGTCGGAATCCTATACGTTCATTTCGCTCATCGTATAATTACTCCGGTTCGTTTTCCCCTTTCATTAGTGACTCTCACATACTCCGTATATGTTAATCATCACTTATAAGTTTTATTCCCATATAATAATTATCGATTTGGCTATAAAATTTCACGAATTTTGAAGAATTTGTAGTATTAGATCTCGAATATTGATGTCGTTTGCACTGTTTTTGTTTATTTTTGTGTTGTATAATTTTTTGTGATACTCCATATGATATATCAGATGAACATTTATAATATATAAAGATTAGAGATCTATATGTATATGTAGTTGCTACACCGTGCGTATGAAAATAATGTTCATATATGTATAATACAGTAGTTTGTTTCAAAATAAATGTCCACTTTTTAATATATCATTTTCTGTTTACAATGTTTATAAGAATCTGTGGACATATTTTTAGTTTTTGACTTTTGTGTCTAAAATGTGATATTGGAATGTTTTTTTAGTTTGATTTGCATTTATATTATATGAATAAATTAGGGTGCTTGATTTATTTTAGAGTACTTTTCGACATAGATGATGGTTGTAATCCTAGACCGAAATAGGTAGACTTTTATAATTTGATTACGATAAAGTTTATACCTAATTGTAAGGATTAACAAAATCGAGCACCATAATGTATTCAGATTCGTTTAAAATTTTATACAAATATATTACAAGCTTTTGTAGGAAAACTAGTTTACATGTTAATTTAGTTACAGTTACAAAGAAAAGAAAAAAAAAACATAGATTGTGAAGATGTAAATGTTGTCTACTCAGATGGAGGGAATAAACGCGCCAATTCACACGGGTAGTAGACCAAGTTTGTCATTTTGTTAGATTATGTATCTTTTAGGTGTGTAACAACTGATAAGACCATTTTATGTAATTCACTCTAGTTTATATGCTAACGATATTGGTTAGCCAAACTTGATTATGTGAACTTGGTGTACACTAATTGAGTGTGCATTAATGGACGACAGGCTCTTGGGTAGATTAAAATGTTATATTATTGTTGGGATACTAGATGTATCATGCAAATAAATGGAAGTAATGGTAAATATGTGCAACTTTAGTTGTCTCATAGCGGTAATATATCCATCAACTGTATTGTTGTTTCAATTGCATATGCTGGACATATTCTCGTTTGCGTAAATTATCTGTATGTCCGTACTAGGCATAGTAGTTTTCTCACACATTTTCTCATGTTTATCAGGTCCTTGAATATGTATAACCCAGCTGGGGTGCAAGGACAACCATCAAATACACCGCAAACTCCTTTTGGGAATCCATTTTATGGTGCCAGCTCAGGACTAATCAGAGGTGGACTTGGTGCATATGGCGAAAAAATCTTAGGTTCAAGCTCTGAGTATGTACAAAGTAATGTAAGTAACGTTATAAACAACAGCTTCTACTGTTTAGTTATTTATAGATTGCACATGCCTACTTCCAGAATTATATGTGTCTGTTGATTTTGAGTTCGTGGGAAAAAGGGGCACATAATGGTTTCCAGAGCAATAGAGAGAACATAATTGAACAATAGTACTTAATCTTATACAGATAATGTGAGTAAATATAAGATGATGTCGAAAATGGATATTATTCATAGAATAGGCATATTACGGTAAATTAAACTTTTACATTGTTACGAATTATTTCATTTAAACTTTGAAACTTCTTCTTTTTTGGTATATTAATGAAAACACGACTAATTAATGATGCTCATGTGTTTATATCTTCATATTTTGCTTTAATCTTTATTTTCTATTTCTATGTTAAATGTTAAATTGTGTGATTATAACGTGTGGTCTTTGGTGGCTAGTCGCTTACAGTTTGATTTGTTAACAGATTAGTAGATACTTCTCTGATCCACAATATTATTTTCAAGTCAATGACCACTACGTGAAGAATAAATTGAAGGTCGTTCTATTCCCGTTTTTGCACAGGGTAAGTTCTAGTCCACTATCATCTTAATTTTATTTTTATGAGTTTTTCCCTGTTCGGGACCACTATTATCTCAACTTTCTTCAAAAAAATTTCTTTTATTTAGTTATATAGTCGCTTTGTATCTTATCTATCTTCATATGCTTATACTTTTTCCAGGGTCATTGGACAA
This sequence comes from Rutidosis leptorrhynchoides, assembly GCF_046630445.1. Classification (NCBI taxonomy): domain Eukaryota; kingdom Viridiplantae; phylum Streptophyta; class Magnoliopsida; order Asterales; family Asteraceae; genus Rutidosis; species Rutidosis leptorrhynchoides. Next base: position 93,753,218 of record NC_092338.1, on the reverse strand, counting down.
GAATTACTGAGCCAGTAGGGGGTAGACTATCGTATAAGCCCCCCATTTACGATATTAATGCTCCCGATTTGTATATCCCGTTAATGGCTTTCGGTACATATGTTGTCCTTGCTGGCTTCTCATTGGGACTTCAAGGGAAGTAAGTACCAGCTTTACCAAACTTATTATTTTTCAATTATGTTGGAGGAAAGGAGGACACAAATTGTAGACTAACCTATAGGGTAGTAACGGGCAAGTGGTTCATTGGTCAGTTTGCTTGTATGGTGCCGAATAGGGTCGACGGGTTGACTAACAACTCCACTGTGTCTAAAGTTTATAAACATAATATGAGTGATAGACTAGGATGTTTAATATGACTACCGTTATTTAAATTCATATTCAAAAGAATTGTGGTTCTTTTTTTAATACAATGATTCATGAGTTTTTTTATTCGATTAAACGTACACTTTACTCCTGACACATTCAACCCAGTTTACAAATTTATATTTTTTGACCTGTTAGAGACGAATCGTAATCTAAATTGACTTCCTAAATAATGATATGAATTTGACACTTCTGGCTGTCTATTTGTAATTCCCAGTTCGTACGTGGCCACGTTGTATACCTAAAATAGAAACGAGGGGAAAATTAGAGGTATTGGACGGGTGGTTCAAGTTACAAGTAATTATTGGTAAATATAACCTCCGATTACCTTTGTTGGTAATTTTTTTTTTTTATAGTAATCGGACCAAAGTTTCTATCTCAATGTGATATCTTTGGTTAAAATTTAACACCGCCGAGCAGTTTTCCTGATCCGCAATAATGTTATTATCATTATAAAATTACGAGCACAAATTCTTTGTTAGTCTCGACCTGACAGTTACTTATTTGCAGGTTCACCCCAGAAGCTTTGAATTGGCTATTCATGAAGGGGGTAGTGGGTTGGTTTTTGCAGGTTTCACTTCTAAAGATGTCGTTATTTTCATTGGGTGGTGCAGAGGCACCTCTGCTAGACATTGTAGCATACGCTGGGTACGCCTTCACTGGATTATGCCTCGCGGTCCTTGGTAGAATCATCGTGCCATACTCCTACTACTTTTTAATGCCTTGGACTTGTCTTTGCATGGGAATCTTCTTGGTGAAAACTATGAAACGGGTCCTGTTTTCAGAGGTTAGAAGTTTCGATTCCAGCAGGCATCATTACCTGTTGCTTTTTATTGCGTTAGCACAGTTTCCGCTCTTCATTTGGCTTGGAAATATTACCGTCAATTGGCTTTTTTAGAATGTGTAGGAAAAGTGTATCGCTTTAAGGCTAATATTTGATGTAACGCCCAATATTTGATGTAACGCCCACTCGTACCATGGAAATTAGCCAACTTTGTTTAAGTTATGATTATGTTTTTTGAGTGCATATAGAATCGTATTTATACACATTGGACGCATGTTGTAGTGAACTATTACTAGGAGGTTCTTTGAGGTGTTGCATAAATTTTAATCTGCAAATGCTAGAGCAAGATCCATTAAACTTGGTTTTACCATCACAGTATAATGTTTTACTTAAAATTAGAAGGTAAGATTTGTGAGGTAGAAGCATAACTGTAATCTGCAATCATGTTTTAAGTTAAATTTTCCCTCTTTAACAAAGGAAAACTTTGCTTTAACAGAAGGGTAACTGTTTGGTTATAAAGTAAAAAGGTAAGTCATGTATGTAGCTATTTTGCCTCAAAAGTCTTAACTACAGAAAGAGGAAATATACATTGCCTGAAGTAGAACACTTCAATTACACATTGTTACTGTCTATTTTAATTCTAATTTTGGCTTGTAAAAATTTGTGAAGGGCATCAATTTTCACCTGTTTAAAAGCTTATGGCACTAGCTACTTATTTCTTCTCATTTTTTTTTTTTTTTAAATTTTTTTTATTTTTAGGCAAAAACACAAACTACAGTATATAACAATCCGGGAAATAGATGAAGCCCATAATACAACAAATATAAGATGCAACAAAGAGACAATGATAAATAATGTTCGAACTCAAAGTACCAACACGGCAACACCCGAGCTCACAACAAACACGAGAACAAAAAATAAATAAACCTTATTGAACAAAGAGAAACACAAAAAACAAAATTAAAGAAAATGAGACCATCTGTAACAATGCGTGATGGAGCCACATTTGATGCAACACGCCATTAACAAGGCGTGTTGCAGGGTATATGGGTGCGGCGTGCTAGAGTGAGCCACGGGACAGGATCGAGCGTGTACAAGGCTTTTTAGCTACGTGTTTGTATGATATCGGTCCAATTTTCAAACGGATATATTTATATCCGTTGTTATTTATATCCGTTCATATTAAATTAAATTTAAAATATATTTATTTTAATAAACTTTTCTATATATACAATATAATCAAACGCAATTTCAACTCACATTTCTATCTTTCACTCATTTTTACTCTTTCAATTTTCTAAACAAAACATCAAACATGGATGCTTATTTAGCTATTGCCGAAGATTCTTCGGACGCCGACGATTTATTATTAAAAGTTATGGGTACGTACGCTGAAGAGCTAGATCAAGTTGATGAAGGCCCAAGTGAAAGACCCCCCACGAGCACTCCGTATGTATCTTCATGGGGATCGTGAAGGTGTTGGAAGGAATCTACGGAGAGACTATTTTTGTGAAACTCCTACGTTTTCTCCTGACAAATTTAAGAGACGTTTCGAATGCACTCGCAATTATTCCTACATATCATACAAGGTATATTCGAATGCTCTCTTAATCCTTTGCCCGCGCACTTTGATTTTTTTTAACAAAGGCCCGACGCTACTGGTCGTCAAGGTTTTAATTTATATCAAAAGTACACATCTGCGTTACGCCAATTGGCATACAGTACAGCAAGTGATATGTTTGACGAATATTTGCATATGAGTGAGCAAACATCATTAATGTGTTTAGACAACTTTTGTTTGTGTGTTACTGATTTGTACCAACAAGAATATCTACGAAAACCAACTGCACACGATATTCAACGATTATATTAAGCGCACGAAGCAAAACATGGTTTTAGAGGAATGCTTGGAAGCATCGATTGCATGCACTGGGAATGGAAGAATTGTCCTGTTGCATGGCAAGGACAATTCACGAGTGGTCATAAAAAGAAACCGTCTCTTATACTCGAAGTTGTAGCTTCGTATGATATGTGGATATGACACGCCTATTTTGGTGTAGCAGGTTCCAACAATGATATCAATGTGTTAAACTGATCACCATTGTTTGATTTTGTTACAGCTCCACATGCACCATTTACCATAAATGGTCGTGAGCAGTGTCGTAGCCACATACAAATTAGGTGGGTCAATTGACCTCACTCAAAAAAAAGGACTCTTGTTCTATATTAAATATGGGGTATGGGGTATAGTTTATGGAATATGTAAATTGACACCATTCAATTTTATCCAAGACCCCACTAGTTCATTCAACAAAACGAAAATATTCAATTCAGTTAATTTTTTGATGATGGGCCTAGGATTCGATCCATTAATCACACAAAGATCGTAGAGGGCAATTATGTTAGAAGATAACTTGATTTATTATATCGGTACTTAATCATGTCTTATTATTTATAATTTTTTGGCTTGTTTGTTTTAGTGTTATTTTCTAACCCCATTCCTCTAAAATCCTGGCTTCGTCACTGGTCGTGAGTACACACACGGTTATTATCTCGCTGATGGTATTTATCCAGATTGAGCTACACTAATTAAGGCATTTTTATCCCCAACTGACGAGCCAGCTGCAAAGTTTACACGGTTTCAAGAAAGTGTACGAAAGGATGTAGAGCGCACATTCGGTGTTCTTCAAGGTAGATTATTCAATATATTACGTGTGCTTGGACGAACTTGGAAAGCGAAAAAAAATGTTCCGCATATTATACGCTTGTATTCTATTGCGCAATATGATCCAAGATGATAACGGTTTTGCTATAACTTCACTCGACGAAGAGTATCTAAGAAATTCAGATAACCAACCGGCTTATGTTAGGAATCAAAATAGTGATCGTGCAACACGAGCTAGGAAAATACGCGACAGAGAAGTGCATAATCAACTTCGGACAGACTTAACCGAGCATATATGGAATCTTCCACCAAATTTTCGACGCACCAACTAGTTTTCTTTATTGTAATCTTTTATTTTAGGACTTTTTAATTATTTTAATCTTTTATTTTTAGGACTTTTTAATTACTGTAATCTTTTATTTTTAGATGTTTTTTAATTATTGTAATCTTTTATTAACTTTAAGTTGTGTTTTTTTAAAATTAATTAGTTATTATAATTACAAAATAACAATATAACTAATTAAACAAAATAAATACTAAAATCAAGAAAATTGAAAAAGAGATAAAAAAAAAAATACCCCACCCCTACCCACGCTCCTCAACACGCCACCAATTATTTACTAGTTTACCAACATATCTATCAAACACATCATTCCTATCCAGCAACACGCCACAACGCCCATCATTGTTAAAGATGGTCTGACCAAAGAGGGTTCTCAAACAGTTTATTTCTTCTCTCGATTCAAAACTATGATATCTTAATTAACTATAAACCATGATATTAAGGGAAATAATTGAAGTATTTAGCTGATTAATTCAGTATGAAACTCATTGCATTGGATCCCTTTAGATTAAAAGCTTTTGTATTTTGTGGGATGAATCATGAGTGAGTTGACAAATTCATATGATGCTTTTGTTTAATATTAAATATTACTGTATATTATTAAAAACATTTAAAGATATAACCACTCTTACTAATGTAATAAATCTTAATATAAATAATACTGGTCAAGGGGATCAAGTCGATCGACCGCTCGAGGCACAAGATTTTCAAGGGGCCAATATTTTATATATACAACACAATCGGAAATTAAGAAACATAGAAATTATCAAACTAATGAAACACAACTAAAACAACAGAAGCGAAATACAATAAGTTCAAAAACAACAATCAAATATCTTTAAAAAAAATCAAAATCCACTAGCATTTTAAGAAGATCCAAAACTAAAATAAATAAATAAATAAAAAGAATTCACGAGATGAGAACAAGGGCCTTTATTTATTGATATGACGTTGGTTGTCGTTTTTTCAAATAACGTATATTATGAGTTAAGGTTTAAGGGCATTTGTTTCCACCTCGTTGTAAGTACTTAAATTTTCGGGACAGATCGTGTTCTTTTTCATTAAAGATAGCCACTGATACCAGGGGCGGATGTATATAGTGCCCAGTGGTGGCACGGGACACCACTGAAATACGCGATGTAGTGGAAATTTTTTGGAGTTTTTAACTAGTGACACCACTGGATAGTGTATATTTTTTTTAGTGACACCATTGAAATAAGACATCTTTGAGGGTTTTAACAGGTGACACCAGTGACTACCAATCCTAGATCCGTCCCTGACTGATACGATCTAATCTAATACTAATGTTTAAAACTTGAGTTAATGATATAAAAACCTACATAAACCTTTTAAATTCAAAACTAATTATTTTCTAAAATTTTAAATATTTACACATGCATTTACGAAATTTAGTATAAATTAAATGTTGACTCACACCATTTAGAGAGATTATATATAAATATAAATATAAATATAAATATATAATATAATCACTTTGAATAGTAAAGAACTAGGTTTAAGTAAGCTTAAATATAAGTTTTACGACTATATTTAATATTCTCCTTATTTGATTATATATATGTTGTTTTGATACTAGTGACCGTATATTATATATATTTTTTTATCCTACATGCAAAATGTGGTCAAGTTTTTAGTCGTTAATGACATTTCCAACTTATCAAACGACAATTAACCAAAAATTACAAAACAGCACCTAAACTATGGTACAATCTACAACTTCTTCAGAAGTTTAACATGTAAAATTATTATTTTATTAAAAAAACTTTAAACAAACTTCACTCAAACTTTTAGCGGACCGTATCTTTCCGCTCGCCACGAGTTAAAATTATAATTTTTACGACACCACCGTTCAACTCGAAATAATTTTACGAACACAAAGCAACTAACTATACGCGAAACGGACACATTTTAAAAAACGCTAAACATTCCGGGCTATCTTTTATACATATATACACATATAATAAACAACCCAAACTAACTACATCATATCGAAGGTTTCGTCCCCCTTTTTTACGCGGTTTTCCTGGCGTTAAAAACGCGTAGGCCATTAGGTACATTAGGTACTAACCACGTGCATGCAAACACACCCGCACCAACGTGTTTTTAATTCTGTAAATATATAACACTACGTTAAATATGAATATGCAATCTGAAAAATCCGCCGCATCGCGCGGACTTATCTTACTAGTTCCGATATTAATTATGCTGTGTTTTGCATTGAATACTAAGAAGAAGAAAAAAAAGTTAAGGTGTAATATTAAGTTACATAAGTAACAAGTTGCGAAAATAGACGTAATAAGACGTCTGTATGTAATCGTTTTATTGGATATTGAAAAGAAACATGTTAAAAAGAAAGAAAAGTAAGCTCTAATTTGGCCGTTTTGGCTTGGTGGCCACTACTAAAGAGTAGTGGATGAACATTACTTCAACTCATATAACATACTCATGCAAAGATAATTAAAAGTATATTTTGTTATAAAATATCTAGATTGTGTTATAAAATATCTAGATTGGATGTTAATTTTATTATTATTATATTTCTTGCATAGTAATATTTTATACTATAAATAGATATGTATGGTAACCATTTAAGGTGTACCATTTCTCATGAAATATCAATATCAATATTTCTTCTCTCCTTCTTCTCTCTTTTTCTCTCTTTGTTCTTATAACCATTAAAGGTAGTTATAAGCTTACTGAATTATAACACGTTATCAGCACGAAAAGCTTAGTGTAATCAAAGGATATCTCAAACGATTACGAGTCACTAATCAAGGTATGAAATTATTAATAATTTTCAGACTCGAATATATCAAATTTTGGACTACTAACATTTATATTTATGTTATTTAAGTTATATATGGTCGGTTATACCACCTGAATTATATTTCTATAATCTAACTTTTACTAACTTCACTAACATTTATATTTATGTTAAGTTATATATGGTCGGTTATACCGCCTGAATTATATTTTATGTAATCTAACTCTTATTAACTTCACTAACATTTATATTTATGTTAATAAGACCTCATGATTGTACGCAACACGTCATTTGACAACACGGTACTTTATGTACGCAACACGTCATTTGACAACACGGTACCATGGGTCGAGATTAATTCCGATCAATACGAATACAATGGAGTCTTTATATGTTATCTAACATTTATGATTACTTATGCAATTAATCATTATTTATTTCATGCATACTAATGTTTATTCTTAAAATTTAAGGGTGGGCTAAATCTACCCATCATTTTTACTGGTTCTACCCGGTCAACGTTAAATTCATAACACTCCATACTAATTTTCTTTCCCCATAAAAGTCCGATTTACCCAAGAAACTTTAAACACCAAATTCAAACATCTTTTTATTTAAAAAAAAAAAAAAAAAAAAAAAGCAAACAACGTATTAATATAAGACTCAGCTATAGCCTGTACATACATAAAGATTTACAAAACATCTTTAAAAACCACCTTCGGCCTCCACATCCGGACATCACCTGCGGCCAACAGTTACGGCCCCCACCACTGCTAGCACCACCTCCAACCATCATCTCCGACCACCACATGTAGAGCTCGTCTGACGTCTGACACGGATGAATTTAGTCTTGGTGAGTTTGTTAAAAGATTTCAAGTTTAATGGTGGTGGTGGTGACATCTAAGTTGTCCGGAAACGAAAGCAATCGAGATTAAAAGATTGTGGTGGTTTTGGGTTCTGAAGGGAGAAAAAGATTATGGTGATTTGATTTCGATGAGAGAAAAAAAAAAAATGCAGCAATTTTTATTTTTATTTTTTGATATTTCAAGATTTAAAAGTTAATCTTTTAATTTATTTTTTTGTAGTAACCGAGATTTGCGTAAACGAGGTTAATCAGATGTGGGTAGGTTTAGCAATGCCCAAAATTTATTATTTATGCAACAACAATAACAATACCCAATCCCACCCATGTGGGGTATGGGAGAGGTGAGATGTAGACAATCATTCCCCTATTCGAGAATAAAGAGAAGTCATTTCTCCACCCAGAATGAAAACACTCTCAAAAGTAGAAAAAGTCATCCCTCTCTCTATTCGACGGATAGAGAGATTGCTTCCGAGTGGACCTCCGGCCAATAAGTAAAAAAAAAAAAATTAAAAATAAAATAAAACTAAAAATAAATTGAGACGTCATGAAAATAGTAAAATCAAATTTCCATGGGTTTTATATCCTGACTGTATATAACATTAAAAATAAAAATCGTTAAAGAAAAGAAAACATGAGACTCACATTTAACAGTTGCAAACAAGATAAAGCTGTCTTGGCTACAATAATCAATGTAGCATCAAATGTAAGATTATTGGCCCACTAAGAAATATTACATCTCAATGTGTGACTGATTAGAAATTCATCATCAAAGACCCCTATTTTATAGTGTTGATACATGTATTGTACATATCGCCAAGTTTTAACTGAACATTCTAAGTTACACAAAATCGTCTCTGTAAGTACTTCACAATATCTCTATAAGTGAAACATAAATTAATCAAAAGTCAGCAAGCTAGCACAAGGCCTCAAAATGGTAAAAGGCATAACCATATAATATTTGCCTGTTCGAGCCTGAATTTTATGGCATTTTCCTTCTTAATCACATGATTCACATCTTCAACCCTCCTCTAAAAATCATGGGTCCAAAGGTTGTACAACCCAAGAAACTTTAATTAGTTTGTAAAGATGGAACATGTGATAAAAGAGAAGAGGGTTTTGATGAATTAGTTTGTGACAAAAATAGACGGAGGAAGTGAGAAATTAAATTACATTTTAAATAAGATTAATTAATCTGTGTTTTCTTTTTATACTAAACGCAGACTCTGTACTTGAGAAAATGAGAGAAAGAGAAACGGTAAGAAATAGAAATTTATAAAAATTGTCTTGTGTTGTAATATGCTAAAGTCAATATTGGATCACAATTTTACTATTTCACCTAACATAAATGATTGAAGAGTGCGGATGTATAGTACAATTTTAGTAGTACAAATATGCACTCAGTTGTAAAGGATATGGTGCACATTCATCATTCAATAGTATCTTTACTCCTTCTTTATTATTAATCACAAATTGAGCAATGGACTACTAAAAGGTAGTTATGAACTTCTGATATATATCATAATGGATATGATTATCAGTCAATGATAATCGAAAATGAGAAATACCTATGTAGCACCGAAAAACGCATATGATGAAAATCGCAACGCATATGATTAAAAGCGCATATGGTGAAAAAGATATATGATGAAAAGCACATATGGTGATTAATGAAAAGCACATTGAGAAAGAATCACCAATGTTTCTTAAAAGAATTCAAGGTTATATATATGGACCAATTCATCCATCATGTGGATCATTTTGATATTTCATGTTTCTAATAGACGCATCTAGCGGATGGTCTCATGTTTGTGTGTTATCAAGCCATAATATGGCATTTGCAAAGTTTCTTGCACAAATTATTAAATTGAGAACACGTTATTCTGATTACACCATTAAAAAGGATGAGACTTGATAATGCTGGTGAGTTAACATCTCAAACATTTAATGATTATTATATGTCTACATGGATTGTTGTTGAACATCCAGTTGCTCATGTGCATACACAAAATTGGTTTAGCTGAATCAATAGATAAACGCTTGCAGCTAATAACTAGATAATTGGTAATAAGTACAAAACCCTCAATATTTATATGGAGACATGTAAATTTACATAATGCAACATTAATTCGCATTAAACCAAGTGCAAGTCATAAAAATTCTCCATTATTAACTTAAGTTTGGTCGAGAGCCAAATATTTTCCATCTTAGAACATTTAGTTGTGCAGTTTATGTTTCTATCGCACCACCACAACACACTAAAATGGGTCCTCAAAGGAGGATCGGAATATAAGTTGGATATGAAACATATTCAATTATAAGATATATTGAACCCATGACGGGTGATGTTTTTACAGCACGTTTTGCTGATTGTCATTTTAAAAAAAATTATTCTCTATATTAGAGGGAGAAATGAAAAATAAAGAAAAAGATGTTTCATGATGTGAGCATCAATTAAGGTATATAGAACTCGCACAAAAGAATGCGAAACGAAAGTTAAAAAAATAATGCATATGCAAGAACTTGCAAATTAATTACTTTATGCATTTAAAGATATAAAAAGAGTGACTAAATAATATATAATAGCAGGAAATGCTCCGGCTCGAATTGAAATTCCAAAAGCTGGCAATAATGTCACTCATGAGTATTTGCCACGTTTGAAACGTGAAAGACCAATTGGTTCCAAAGATAAAAATCCTCGAAAAGGAAAATCAGCTGATAATGAGGTAAAAGAAAGTGTTCAAGAAGAACCACAAATCAATATTCCTTCTGCAGAGGATATTGATAAATGTAAATACTAAAATTGCGATAAATTATGCAATATTATGGAACCGAAATGAAATTAAAATCTCTATGAGATATTTTCATATAATGTTACAATGACATCATGAATAAAGATGATGATCTAGAACTAAAATTTGTCATTGAATATACAAAATGGACATGATTGAGCTCAATGGAAAGGAGCAATACGAGCTGAATTAGAATCGCTCGATAAAAGAAAAGTTTTCGGATTAATCGTTATCACTTTTAAAGATGTGAAACATATGGGATACAAATGAATTTTTATCCGAAAAAGAAATGTGCAAATGAAGTTACAAGGCAAAACTAGACTTGTAACTCAAGATTTCCCACAAAGACCAGAAATGAATTATGAGAAAAGCTTATCCTCCTGTAATGGATACAATTACTTATTAGATACTTAATCAACCTAGTAGTTACTTAAATGCATCTCATGGATGTTATAACTACTTATCTGTATGGATCATTTGATAGTGATATATATGAATATACCTGAAGGGTTTATGGTATCATAAGCATCTAATGCAAAACTCAAAGAAATGTATTCCATTTAATCACAAAGATTTTTATATGGGTTGATACAATAGTATAACTGATTAAGTGATTACTTGATAAGAAAAGAGTATACATATAAACTTATTTGCACGTGTGTTTTATAAAAACAATGTTCGGATATGTGATCATAGTTGTTTATATTAATTATCTTAAATAAAGAAATCTATGAAGCCATTCAATTTCTAAAGAAATATTTTTGAAATGGAAAAATCAAGTATTACGTTGATTTACATATTGAGCATATGACTAATGAATTACTTATACATCAAATAACTTATACAGAAAAGATTTTAAAACATATGGACAAGACAAAAACCATTTAGTTTTCCTATAGTTGTCAGATCTCAATATTGATACTAATCCATTCTCTAGTAGATCATGAAAATCTTCTTCTCATAAGTTCCATATTTTAGTGCAATTGAGGCTCTTATGTATCTTACAAATTGTACAAGACCTGACATTTCTTTTGCAGTTAATTTGTTGACAAGGTTCAGCTCAACCCCTACAAAAAGACATTGAAATGGGATCAAGCAGATATTTTGATACCCTTGAGGAACTGCTGATTTAAAATTATTTATTCTAACGCTTAAAAACAAGATTTGGTTGATTATGTATATGCAGGTCATCTATTAAATCCTCATAAAGATAAATCTCAAACTCAGTATGTATTCCTAAATGGAGGTACCACAAAATCATGGCGTTCTTAAAACAAACACTTGTTGCAACATCATCAAATCATGACGAAGTGATTGCATTATATGAAACTACTCGAAAATGTGTTTGGTTGAGATCAATGACACAAATCATTATTGATTCTTGTGGACTAGAACGCTATAAAAGACTAACAACTATCTTCACCAACAACTATATATGAAGATAATGCAGCTTGCACAATGCAAATGAAAGAAGAGTATCAAAAGTGACTGAACAAAATATAAATACTGACGAGGCGCCAAAGCCATAGACGGTCTTAACGGTCATAAGTTTGATGGAAAAGAATAGTATGTTGGTAAGGCTCAGAAAAGACTACAATGGAATAGGAATTGAAACAAGGATTTGAGCAAACCATGAAGGAGACTGTAGACAAATCACAAGGGCTAAACTTGTACATAAAAGATTTAGATGATACAGTTTCAGATGAAAAACCTCAGATTCTTCTCATATACTCAAGATCTCGTAAAAGACAACCAGATTAAAATGAGATACGTTCAATCAACAACTCTGCTGATCTTTATACCAAAGCACTGCCAACTGCTATTTTCAGAACACACGTTCATAATATTGGCATGAGACATGTTCAGAAGATGTAACAACTCAGGCGTTGCCTATTTGAGGGGGAGTCAACTCTATGCTGCACTCTTTTTCCCTTAGCTAAAGTTTTATCCCAATGGGTTTTCTTTAGCAAGGTTTTTAACGAGGCAGTAATAGTTATTCTCTAATAAAATTGTCATCCAAGGGGGAGTGTTATAAAATATCTAGATTGTGTTATAAAATATCTAGATTGGATGTTAATTTTATTATTATTATATTTCTTGCATAGTAATATTTTATACTATAAATAGATATGTATGGTAACCATTTAAGGTGTACCATTTCTCATGAAATATCAATATCAATATTTCTTCTCTCCTTCTTCTCTCTTTTTCTCTCTTTGTTCTTATAACCATTAAAGGTAGTTATAAGCCTACTGAATTATAACATATTTTTCTTTTTTCTTTTTTTCCTCCTGTTAAAATGTCCAGATAAAATGTTATGATTAAATTTATAAACTTTACCAATTCAGAAAATATATCAGATCTATCAGTTAAATGTTTATTAATTAACTAAAATATAAAATTAACACGATGAAATAATTAAGGGCAAATGTATAAAAGTATATACATTTCTAACGTTACTGTGATGACCCGGAAATTTCTGACCAAATTTAAACTTTATCTTTAAATGATTTAATGTTTTCGACACGATAAGCAAAGTCTGTTAAACTGAATCTCAAAATTTTGAACTATTCAAATATCTTTCGGTTGTTCTCGACGATTCGCGAACAATTATATGTAAATAGATACATATACTATAACTTGAAAACGTAACAAAGTGTTAAGTAAACGATACTGTGCATTAAACTTATTGGTTTGATTATCTGATTGATATATTTTACTACGAAGTTAAAATGTTATGTTAAACGATTGAATTAAAAGATATTTACTGAGTCCTTTAAGGATTATGATATTATTACGAGTCTCTGTTGTGAGGTACACATTGATTTAAGAAATTATTCCTTTTTAACGGTATTCGAAATATATGATAAAGTATTTGTTTAAATAACGTAATTTGGACACATACAATAATAAGAAATATTAACTGTTAGAATTAAAGCTATGAATAACTTGCGATGTGTAATTTAAAACGTGTTTATTAATATTAAAAATATATATTAAAATGATTAAATATAATATTTAACTAGATATAAAACGTTTTGGATTTGGATATACTTGATTAAATAACGAGACATTGATTTATAAAAGTAAATGACCAAAACACTCAAATGTATAAATTATATTTCGAGTGATATAGTTTAGGGATAATTTAAGACTATATTTTGACAAAGGTACGTATCCCAAAACGTAAAATGCAAGTTTTCTCAGTATACGAAAGGACGATCGAAAAACCGGAACCGGGACAGAAGTTGAGTGACAACGTACGACTTATCGGGACGAAAATTACAAGTTAACTATGAACATGAATTTAATATAATATATAATTAATTATATAAATTATTTATTATATTTATATTATAATATTATGTCGACAAGCTAGTGTACAAAAGAGATGTGAGCTGTCCAGGCAGGCCATGCGATCGCATGACATTTGCACTAGAAGCCCATGCGATCGCATGGGCATCAGATTCAGAAAACATTATAAAAGCTCGCGAGTTCAGTTGTTTGTCACACACACATATTTATTTATATTACTTCCTCCGCATTTAAATTATTATTATTATTATTATTATTATTATTATTATTATTATTATTATTATTAAGATTAATATTATTATTAATCTTATTAATTATTATTATTATTAATTATTAATTAGTAATATACATAAAATACTACGACGAGGTTATGAGCGTGTCACTTTCAAAAATGGGTTTTTGAGCGGGATAAAGTTAAGGAAATTATGGGTTATAGCTATGGAGGTTATGGGTAATGTTCATGGGTATTATTTACAAGTCAAACCTATTGTTTATCATATTCGTTGCGTCTACGTACTTTCCTGCAATATGAAATCATAATATTGATACGTAAGCATTCATATCTTATCTTTTATATATTAATTGTGTATCCATGTCTAGTGCTCGAGTATATATGTTTAGGCATGCCAGTATGCTAAATTTCGTCGTTAAACGGTTTAAATTGAATCACGAATTAAATACATATATTACTAGTAAAAGGTATATGATATACATGTTTTTGGAAATCTAACGAAAAATCAATAACTTTTCATTTAGATATCGAATAAGTTCGATGAACGGATTAAAAGATATGATCAACTGAATTATGATTGACGTTAATTGAAATTGCTTTTGAATCTGCAATTAAGATTTAAACAACTTGTTTACAAGATTGATAAAATGGATTTTTAAATATTACCAGCCGAGTAAATGAATCCTTATATAAGGTACGTCTCGTTTGTTGAACTATTGTCAAAATTGACTTTTTGAAACGACTTTGGATAACTTTTGTATGTCGATCTCGAGCATTAGGATTGTGATACACTATGACCAGACCTAGCTTGATAGACATTTATTGACCAACATATGTTCTCTAGGTTGAGATCTACGATTATTTGATATTCCGAGTTTCGATCACATTACGATGAACAACTTTATGTGCTGCTAAGGTGAGTTTCATTGCTCCCTTTTTAATTGCTTTTGAAATATATTTTTGGGCTGAGAATACATGCACTTTACTTAAACGCAATGGATACAAGTATATACTTAATTCTACACTGAGTTTAAACCGAAAATCCCTTAGCTTTGGTAACTAGTAACTGCCAGTACATAGGATATGGACTGGTGGGCGCGAATAACAGTATATGGATCCATAGGGCTTGACATCCCCGTTCGAGCTAGAGTGCTAGCCTTTTAACGGACGTGTGTTATTTGAGTTTAGGACACGTTGGTTTGCGTGTATTAAAACGAATGGGGTATTTATCATTATAACGTTAAAGTTTAGTTACCAGGGTGCTCTGTTATGTAGAATCTTTTGATAAACGTTTCTGGATGAAACAACTAAATTCTTGTGATCCACTTTTATATACAGATTATGCGAAACACTAAAACTATGAACACACCAACCTTTGTGTTGACACTTGTTAGCATGTTTATTCTCAGGTTTCCTAGAAGTCTTCCGATGTTTGCTTATATGTTAGACAAGCTATGTGCATGGAGTCTTATATGGCATATTTTTCAAGGAAACGTTGCATTCACCAAATCATCACCATCTATCTTATTTTGACTGCATTGTCAACTGAAGTATTGTTGTAAACTATTATATTACGGTGATTGTCTATATGTAGAAATCATCAGATATCGAAAACCTTTGATTTAAATATTCATTTATGGGGTGCCTTTTCAAAAGAATGCAATGTTTACAAAACGTATCATATAGAGGTCAAATACCTCGCAATGAAATCGATGAATGACGTGTTCGTCCATATGGATTTGGAGCGATCGTCACAGTTGGTATCAGAGCGTTGGTCCTAGTGAACCAGGTCTTGCATGAGTGTGTCTAACTGATAGTTGTTAAGATGCATTAGTAAGTCTGGACTTCGACTGTGTCTGCATGTCAAAAGTTTTGCTTATCATTTCTTATCGGAAATTACCTGTCTATCATCTTAAGTCTAAACGCGTCTTATTGCATTGATTGCATAGATAGTGTATAGACCAAATTTCATATCTTAGCATATCTGTTACTGTCAACTTTACCTGACAGCTTTCGAAAATTTCTCCATAATTTACGGGATCCCTTGTACTATATATTGGTATTCTATGTAATTAGAATATCATCCGATACCCAAAAATCATTTCATACCAAAAATCCTTTATCTAATCGTGTAAGATGAATCCCGTATCTAGTTCAAATTTCTTAAACTCCGACAGCTATTCCGATATGGATATTCACCTGAATTCCGAAGACAGTGTAACCGGAATGGATCAACCAATTAGCTATCATCTATTCTGGATGAATTGGGGATGGGTTCGTAGTCTACTTAATTATTGGAGACAAGAAGAAGGTGATCCATTCCATCCACCACATTGCCCTCTTGGCGAAGAACCTGAAGCACTTACCGGCGAACCTGTTCGTAATACCATTTTCTTTCTCATCTCCAGAATATCTCGTCATGATCATATACTCTCTCAAATTCTGGATCTTATTCATCCGCTCGTCCGAACCGCCAATCATCCCGGTGTAGTAGAAGAAGTCAACGAGCTTCGCGCTAGGGTAGTGGCTTTGGAGAATACGGTGCAAAGGTTACAAGCACCAGCAGCATCACCGGCATCAACAGTACCACCGACAACAACACCAACAGTACCATTACCACCATCAACAACATCCGCACCGCAAGCCTCAACATCACAATATATACCTTGAACATCAACATCATACGCATCGTAGTTACCAAGAAATACCAGCAACAATAACCGATGAAGTATTAACTCATTTCCCCTGAAGAAATTTTATGTATATTTAATATATATGAATTTTGAAATCAAAATAAATCTTTTCGTGCTAAGCTATTACGTGTGAATCTTAACTGGTAGGTACTACTCGGTTAGTTCATATTACTAATATGCAATGATGTACATCCTTCGTTAACAACATAACCTTTGTTAACTACAATCTCTGTTTCAACTCAATGAATTCCATTTCATAATAAACCAAGTGTATTATTCAATTACATAATTGATTTTACATTTTCATTCTCGATGTACTCGAAACTTTCTAGAAAACATCATTTGCACCTTGCGAAGTTTACAAGAATTCCACAAGCATCAACACCAAGGAATATCAATAAGAATAAATAATGAAGTATTGATTTTATTAGTGAAATATTCCACGAAAATTATATGATCTTTAAATGTTTTAGAGAATAATCATTTCTAAGTCAAGCCTAAAATCAAATGGGTTTAATATGATATTAACTCATTAAATCTGTATTGCGTCTGAAGAAAATATACATACATATATTTTCATAAAGACTGTAATGAAAATTCTTTTGTACAAAATATTAATTGTGAAATTTTTAACGGGTAGGTAATACTCGGGAAATATATAAGTTCACAATTAATACATTGTACATTCTTCAACTTTGATTCACAAATCTATTAATCATGCTCACAACGATATACAATCGTTTTCATACAAATTCAATTACATATTGTGATATTGACGGATCAGAATCCAAGTCATAACTCTGAACCGGTGACATCATTCTTAGATCTCTACATCTTTCAAAGCTATACTTTAACTTTAAATCTGTGCAAGATCCATTAGCATTGTTTTTACCGAAAATAACCTTGCAATTCCTTTTCAAAATGAAACAACCCAACCCGTATTCCATACGATAATTTTTTTTTTATAATACACATTTATGCGCCAATTAAATATGTAAACCACAAGTTCCATTTAAACATACATCAATTTAAATGTTTACAAAAGGCACGAAAGCCATTAATTAAGTTTAATACAAGTTTGACCCACTACAAGGATAGTTTATAATCCAAACGACCTCGAGCATGGTTTGGGGCTAAACTACCCAAAACGTTAGGCCAACTTCAAAAGCTAACACTAAAAGCACCCCCGACAACATAAGCGGGAGACCACTAGTCCAAACGTATGCCCTTACACTTGTCCAAGCCGGAACCTATAAAATGGTAAACAACGAGAGGGTAAGCAATGCTTAGTGAGTGCAACAATTATACATACATATATATAACCTACTTACTTGCAAACCCTCACCAAATCCGCATACATACTAGTTACATAATCAGCATACCCTTCACATGTATAACGCTAAGTACCACGATAACAAGACTGGTATAACAATAGCATATAACACAACAATACAATATGCTAAACACAAATATAACAATGATGTTCACAACATCCATAGTACTCAAGATCTCAAGGCTAGCCCAACGAATGGTATCGTCAACATCGAACTTAAACCCCATTCGCCTACATTAATGTGGTATCGTCAACACCGAACTTTAAACCCACATATGAGGTATCGTCAACATCGAACTTTAAACCCTCATCAACTCACTACAATAGTCGTATGGCATCGTCAACATCGAACTTTAATTCCATACGTGAGGTATCGTCAACAACGAACTTTAAACCCCCATCACAACACAATATACTCTAGTGTATGGTATCGTCAACAACGAACTTTAAACCCACACCCCACAAGTAAATAAATTATATACATACACATATAATTATTCCACTCACCTTGTCACAAGGATGATGATTTAGCACTTCCGAGCTTCAACGCAATGTACCTAAATCATTAAGTGCACATTCAATTTCACAACTAGTGGGATTTACCACAATACTCCCACTTGAGCATTTAATGACCCAATTTGCATTAAATGACTCGACTACACACAACCACCCATAAATGCCCAAGGCTCGACTTTAATCACTAAGACTAGTGAATTAAAGTCTATTAACTTCAATTAACACAAAACTTAAGGTAATCCATACCCATTTCAACTAATTAGGTTAACTAGTACATTTTGACCCATTTTATAACACTTAAACTCACAATCAAGTCAAACTCGCCCATTAACACCTCTTTCATAATTCTTAAAGTGCATTAGTGGCTAACAACACCAATTGACACTTACAACCTCAAATCACAAGGCCAAAACCCTATATTGTGGCTATTAGGGTTTCATTACAACACATAACCCAAACTCGCCCTTTTTACCACTAAATGAGTCTTACAAATCACTAGTACCCAAAACCCTAGTCATTAACCAATAAAAACTCAAACTTAGAGTTAGAACTTACCGAGACTATCAACGCGTAGCTAGAGACACAAGGAACAACTTTAAATCTCGCTCCTAGGTTTGATTCACAATCTCCAACTTCAAATCTCAAGATCAAGCTAGGTGGGTTTTGTGTTTTGGGAGAGAAATAGGAAAGAAAATGGAAATGAAAATGAAATAAATGGATGTGTGGTGGAGAGTTAATGCTCCCACCAGATTTACATGTCAAATTACCATTTTGTCCCTCAAAGTCATTTAATTTAAGCTAAAACCGGAATCAGAACTGTAGAATTGCCGCGGTGCGGCGCTAAATGTCGCGGCGCGACGTTACAAAGGAAAAACCACCACTCTTAACTCAACTTCTGATCCTGGTTTGCTTGCTTTGCCGCGGCGCGGACCCATTTGTCGCGGCACAGCTTAAGGCACGATCTGGTCAGCTCGACCATCTTAAACACAAAAAATCGTTTTACACAACATTAATTCGTTCAAGCCTCCAATACACGTCTAACTCTCATATCTAAGTCTCACAAGACTTAACACTAACCGAAGCTCCGTTAAGACTTATTTAAGCACACATTAACAAGTACATATATATATATATATATATATATATATATATATATATATATATATATATATATATATATATATATATCTACACAATTACGCATAAACAACGAGTTACATACGTACAAATGATTAAGTATGTACCTTTCGATATGTACGGGAAAAACGGGATGTTACAACTCTCTCCCACTTGAATCGGAGCGCGTCCTCGCGATCCAAGCCGCATGACAAGAAGGAAGATAAACCAACACAAACTCTTCGGGCTCCCAAGTAAACTCGGAACCCTTACTACGACGCCATTGAACTTTAAAAGTCCTAACCTCTTTATGTCTCAACCTTTTGACCTTCTCATCAAGTATGGCAATCGGTTCCTCGATATACTCTAACTTATTATTTAGCTCAATCTCGTCTAACGGCACCCAAGACGAATCATCCGCAAGACACTTCCGGAGATGGGAAACATGAAATGTATTATGGATCCCCGCAAGCTCTTCGGGTAATTCCAAACGATACGCGACTTCACCAACACGAGCTAAAACCTTAAATGGTCCAATAAACCGAGGAGCTAACTTTCCACGTTTCCGGAATCGAATAATACCTTTCCATGGCGAAACCTTAAGCATCACCATGTCACCTTCTTGAAATTCGATCGGTCGTCTACGTTTATCGGCATACGACTTTTGCCTATCTTGAGCCTTTTTCAAATGCTCTCGAATCACATCAATCTTGCTATTCGTCTCTAAAACCAAATCGGTACTCTCGATTTCCTTTTGTCCCACTTCACCCCAACAAATCGGGGTTCGACATCTACGCCCATAAAGCATCTCATAAGGTGGCATCCCGATACTAGTATGATAACTATTATTGTACGAGAATTCCACCAAAGGTAAGTGCTCGTCCTAACCACCACCAAAATCGATAATACACGCCCGTAACATATCCTCCAAAGTTTGATTCGTACGTTCGGTTTGACCATCCGTTTAAGGATGATACGCCGTGCTCAATTTCAATTGCGTACCCATATCTTCATGAGACTTTTCCCAAAACCGAGATGTAAAACGGGTATCTCGATCCGAAATAATAGATATAGGAACACCGTGTCGTGAGATGACTTCCTTGATAAACAACTTAGCCAAGGTCTCCGACGATATCGCTTCCTTAATGGGAAGAAACAAAGCACTTTTCGTCAATCGATCAACTATAACCCAAATCGAATCAAATTGGGTTCTCGCCGTTTTAGGTAACTTTGTGATGAAATCCATGGTAATGTGCTCCCATTCCATTTCGGGATTTCTAACGGTTGTAACTTACCATACGGCTTTTGGTGCTCGGCCTTAACTTGCAAACACGTGACGCATAGCTCAACATACTTCACAACATCACGTTTCATGCCCGGCTGAAATGTCCCATTCTTATTGATTAAAAACGTTCCATATTAATTGATTTCGTTGCGAGGTTTTGACCTCTATATGAGATGTTTTTCAAAGACTGCATTCATTTTTAAAACAAACCA
Organism: Rutidosis leptorrhynchoides; assembly: GCF_046630445.1. NCBI lineage: Eukaryota > Viridiplantae > Streptophyta > Magnoliopsida > Asterales > Asteraceae > Rutidosis > Rutidosis leptorrhynchoides. The sequence continues at coordinate 93,731,922 of NC_092338.1, read as the reverse complement.
TAACCTTTATTTCATAAATAAAGGTTTAAAAAGCTTTACGTAGATTATCAAATAATGATAATCTGAAATATCCTGTTTACACACGACCATTACATAATGGTTTACAATACAAATATGTTACATCGAAATCAGTTTCTTGAATGCAGTTTTTACACAATATCATACAAACATAGACTCCAAATCTTGTCCTTATTTTAGTATGCAACAGCGGAAGCTCTTAGTATTCACCTGAGAATAAACATGCTTTAAACGTCAACAAAAATGTTGGTGAGTTATAGGTTTAACCTATATATATCAAATCGTAACAATAGACCACTAGATTTCATATTTCAATACACATCCCATACATAGAGATAAAAATCATTCATATGGTGAACACCTGGTAACCGACATTAACAAGATGCATATATATAAGAATATCCCCATCATTCCGGGACACCCTTAGGATATGATATAAATTTCGAAGTACTAAAGCATCCGGTACTTTGGATGGGGTTTGTTAGGCCCAATAGATCTATCTTTAGGATTCGCGTCAATTAGGGTGTCTGTTCCCTAATTCTTAGATTACCAGACTTAATAAAAAGGGGCATATTCGATTTCGATAATTCAACCATAGAATGTAGTTTCACGTACTTGTGTCTATTTTGTAAATCATTTATAAAACCTGCATGTATTCTCATCCCAAAAATATTAGATTTTAAAAGTGGGACTATAACTCACTTTCACAGATTTTTACTTCGTTGGGAAGTAAGACTTGGCCACTGGTTGATTCACGAACCTATAACAATATATACATATATATCAAAATATGTTCAAAATATATTTACAACACTTTTAATATATTTTGATGTTTTAAGTTTATTAAGTTAGCCGTCCTCGTTAGTAACCTACAACTAGTTGTCCACAGTTAGATGTACATAAATAAATCGATAAATATTATCTTGAATCAATCCACGACCCAGTGTATACGTATCTCAGTATTGATCACAACTCAAACTATATATATTTTAGAATCAACCTCAACCCTGTATAGCTAACTCCAACATTCACATATAGAGTGTCTATGGTTGTTCCGAAATATATATAGATGTGTCGACATGATAGGTTGAAACATTGTATACGTGTCTATGGTATCTCAAGATTACATAATATACAATATAAGTTGATTAAGTTATGGTTGGAATAGATTTGTTACCAATTTTCATGTCGCTAAAATGAGAAAAATTATCCAATCTTGTTTTACCCATAACTTCTTCATTTTAAATCCGTTTTGAGTGAATCAAATTGCTATGGTTTCATATTGAACTCTATTTTATGAATCTAAACAGAAAAAGTATAGGTTTATAGTCAGAAAAATAAGTTACAAGTCGTTTTTGTAAAGGTAGTCATTTCAGTCGAAAGAACGACGTCTAGATGACCATTTTAGAAAACATACTTCCACTTTGAGTTTAACCATGATTTTTGGATATAGTTTCATGTTAATAATAAAAATCATTTTCCCAGAATTACAACTTTTAAATCAAAGTTTATCATAGTTTTTAATTAACTAACCCAAAACAGCCAGCGGTGTTACTACGACGGCGTAAATCCGGTTTTACGGTGTTTTTCGTGTTTCCAGGTTTTAAATCATTAAGTTAGCATATCATATAGATATAGAACATGTGTTTAGTTGATTTTAAAAGTCAAGTTAGAAGGATTAACTTTTATTTGCGAACAAGTTTAGAATTAACTAAACTATGTTCTAGTGATTACAAGTTTAAACCTTCGAATAAGATAGCTTTATATGTATGAATCGAATGATGTTATGAACATCATTACTACCTCAAGTTTTCTGGATAAAGCTACTGGAAATGAGAAAAATAGATCTAGCTTCAAAGGATCCTTGGATGGCTTGAAAGTTCTTGAAGCAGAATCATGACACGAAAACAGTTCAAGTAAGATTTTCACTCGAAATAAGATTGTTATAGTTATAGAAATTGAATCAAAGTTTGAATATGAGTATTACCTTGTATTAGAAAGATATCTTACTATAAATAAGAAAGATTTCTTGAGGTTGGATGATCACTCTACAAGATTGGAAGTAAGCTAGCAAACTTGGAAATATTCTTGATTTTATGAAACTAGAACTTGTAGAATTTATGAAGAACACTTAGAACTTGAAGATAGAACTTGAGAGAGATCAATTAGATGAAGAAAATTGAAGAATGAAAGTGTTTGTAGGTGTTTTTGGTCGTTGGTGTATGGATTAGATATAAAGGATATGTAATTTTGTTTTCATGTAAATAAGTCATGAATGGTTACTCATATTTTTGTAATTTTATGAGATATTTCATGCTAGTTGCCAAATGATGGTTCACACATGTGTTAGGTGACTCACATGGGCTGCTAAGAGCTAATCATTGGAGTGTATATACCAATAGTACATACATCTAAAAGCTGTGTATTGTACGAGTGCGAATACGGGTGCATACGAGTAGAATTGTTGATGAAACTGAACGAGGATGTAATTGTAAGCATTTTTGTTAAGTAGAAGTATTTTGATAAGTGTCTTGAAGTCTTTCAAAAGTGTATGAATACATATTAAAACACTACATGTATATACATTTTAACTGAGTCGTTAAGTCATCGTTAGTCGTTACATGTAAGTGTTGTTTTGAAACCTTTAGGTTAACGATCTTGTTAAATGTTGTTAACCCAATGTTTATAATATCAAATGAGATTTTAAATTATTATATTATCATGATATTATGATGTATGAATATCTCTTAATATGATATATATACATTAAATGTCGTTACAACGATAATCGTTACATATATGTCTCGTTTCAAAATCATTAAGTTAGTAGTCTTGTTTTTACATATGTAGTTCATTGTTAATATACTTAATGATATGTTTACTTATAATAATATCATGTTAACTATATATGTATCCATATATATGTCATCATATAATTTTTACAAGTTTTAACGTTCGTGAATCACCGGTCAACTTGGGTGGTCAATTGTCTATATGAAACCTATTTCAATTAATCAAGTTTTAACAAGTTTGATTGCTTAACATGTTGGAAACACTTAATCATGTAAATAACAATTTCAGTTAATATATATATAAACATGGAAAAGTTCGGGTCACTACAGTACCTACCCGTTAAATAAATTTCATCCCGAAATTTTAAGCAGTTGAAGGTGTCGACGTATCTTCTGGAAATAAATGCGGGTATTTCTTCTTCATCTGATCTTCTCGTTCCCATGTGAACTCGGGTCCTCTACGAGCATTCCATCGAACCTTAACAATTGGTATCTTGTTTTGCTTAAGTCTTTTAACCTCACGATCCATTATTTCGACGGGTTCTTCGATGAATTGAAGTTTTTCGTTGATTTGGATTTCATCTAATGGAATAGTGAGATCTTCTTTAGCAAAACATTTCTTCAAATTCGAGACGTGGAAAGTGTTATGTACAGCCGCGAGTTGTTGAGGTAACTCAAGTCGGTAAGCTACTGGTCCGACACGATCAATAATCTTGAATGGTCCAATATACCTTGGATTTAATTTTCCTCGTTTGCCAAATCGAACAACGCCTTTCCAAGGTGAAACTTTAAGCATGACCATCTCTCCAATTTCAAATTATATATCTTTTCTTTTAATGTCGGCGTAGCTCTTTTGTCGACTTTGGGCGGTTTTCAACCGTTGTTGAATTTGGATGATCTTCTTGGTAGTTTCTTGTATTATCTCCGGACTCGTAATATGTCTATCACCCACTTCACTCCAACAAATCGGAGACCTGCACTTTCTACCATAAAGTGCTTCAAACGGCGCCATCTCAATGCTTGAATGGTAGCTGTTGTTGTAGGAAAATTCTGCTAACGGTAGATGTCGATCCCAACTGTTTCTGAAATCAATAACATATGCTCGTAGCATGTCTTCAAGCGTTTGTATCGTCCTTTCGCTCTGCCCATCAGTTTGTGGATGATAGGCAGTACTCATGTCTAGACGAGTTCCTAATGCTTGCTGTAATGTCTGCCAGAATCTTGAAATAAATCTGCCATCCCTATCAGAGATAATAGATATTGGTATTCCATGTCTGGAGACGACTTCCTTCAAATACAGTCGTGCTAACTTCTCCATCTTGTCATCTTCTCTTATTGGCAGGAAGTGTGCTGATTTGGTGAGACGATCAACTATTACCCAAATAGTATCAAAACCACTTACAGTCCTTGGCAATTTAGTGATGAAATCCATGGTAATGTTTTCCCATTTCCATTCCGCGATTTTGGGTTGTTGAAGTAGACCTGTTGGTTTCTGATGTTCAGCTTTAACCTTAGAACACGTCAAACATTCTCCTACGTATTTAGCAACATCGGCTTTCATACCCGGCCACCAAAAATGTTTCTTGAGATCCTTGTACATCTTCCCCGTTCCAGGATGTATTGAGTATCTGGTTTTATGAGCTTCTCTAAGTACCATTTCTCTCATATCTCTAAATTTTGGTACCCAAATTCTTTCAGCCCTATACCGGGTTCCGTCTTCCCGAATATTAAGATGCTTCTCCGATCCTTTGGGTATTTCATCCTTTAAATTTCCCTCTTTTAAAACTCCTTGTTGCGCCTCCTTTATTTGAGTTGTAAGGTTAGTGTGAATCATTATATTCATAGATTTTACTCAAATGGGTTCTCTGTCCTTTTGGCTTAAGGCGTCGGCTACCACATTTGCCTTCCCTGGGTGGTAACGAATCTCAACGTCGTAATCATTCAACAATTCAATCCACCTACGCTGCCTCATATTCAGTTGTTTCTGATTAAATATGTGTTGAAGACTTTTGTGGTCGGTATATATAATACTATTGACCCCATATAAGTAGTGCCTCCAAGTCTTTAATGCAAAAACAACCGCGCCTAATTCCAAATCACGCGTCGTATAATTTTGCTCGTGAATCTTCAATTGTCTAGACGCATAAGCAATCACCTTCGTCCGTTGCATTAATACACAACCGAGACCTTGCTTTGATGCGTCACAATAAATCACAAAATCATCATTCCCTTCAGGCAATGACAATATAGGTGCCGTAGTTAGCTTTTTCTTCAATAATTGAAACGCCTTTTCTTGTTCATCCTTCCATTCAAATTTCTTCCCTTTATGCGTTAATGCAGTCAAGGGTTTTGCTATTTTGGAGAAATCTTGGATGAATCTTCTGTAGTAACCAGCCAATCCTAAAAATTGACGTATATGCTTCGGAGTTTTTGGGGTTTCCCACTTTTCATCGGTTTCGATCTTTGCCGGGTCCACCTGGATACCTTCTTTGTTCACTATGTGACCGAGGAATTGAACTTCTTCCAACTAAAATGCACACTTTTATAACGACCTGCCAAAATCGCTATTGACGCGGTACGTTATCTACGGTCCCACAGCGAGGTTTCTTAGATTACGGAGGAATTTACGGAATATGTCAGGCAAAGTTTACAGTAACAGATACGCTAAGATATGAATTTTGTCTATACACTATTCATGCAATCATTGCAATAAGATGTGTCTAGACTAAGAATGATAAGCAGGTAATTTCCGACAAAAATGATGAGCAAAACTTTTGACATGCAGACACGGTCGAAGTCCAGACTCACTAATGCATCCTAACGACTATCAGTTAGACACACTAATGCAGACCTGGTTCGCTAAGACCACCACTCTGATACCAACTGTAAGGACCCGTTCATATACATTATAAACGATTCACAATAGTTGATTACATCGCGAGGTATTTGACCTCTATATGATACATTTTACAAATATTGCATTCGTTTTTAAAAGACAAAATTTCTTTACAACGAAAGTTGACGGCATGCACACCATTTCATAATACATCCAACTATAATTGGCTTAATAATAATCTTGATGAACTCAATGACTCGAATGCAACGTCTTTCAAAATATGCCATGAATGACTCCAAGTATTATCCTTAAAATGAGCTAATGCACAGCGGAAGATTTCTTTAATACCTGAGAATAAACATGCTTTAAAGTGTCAACCAAAAGGTTGGTGAGTTCATTAGTTTATCATAAACAATCATTTTCATTATTTTAATAGACCACAAGATTTTCGTCTATAAATATATGTACACTCGCAAGTGTATAAAAGTATTCTATAAGTTGTAGGCACCCGGTAACAAGCCTTAACGTTCATATTTTACCCTCTGAAGTACACCAGATCAGGTGTGTTTAAAATAACCTCGAAGTACTAAAGCATCCCATAGTCAGGATGGGGTTTGTCAGGCCCAATAGATCTATCTTTAGGATTCGCGCCTACCGTACATAGACAAGTAGTTTAATGTTACCAAGCTAAGGGTATATTTCTGGTTTAAACCCATATAGAATTAGTTTTAGTACTTGTGCCTACTTCGTAAAACATTTATAAAACAGCGCATGTATTCTCAGCCCAAAAATATATATTGCAAAAGCAATTAAAAAGGGAGCAAATGAAACTCACAATACTGTATTTCGTAGTAAAAATACATATAACGTCATTTAACAAGTGCAAGGTTGGCCTCGGATTCACGAACGTATCAATATTGAGATTCAATATTGCAGGAAAGTACGTAGACGCAACGGAGATGATAAACACTAGATTGACCTCACGAGCATACCCATGAACCATACCCATCACCTCCATAGCTATAACCCATAATTTCCTTAACTTCGACTCATTCAAAAAAAACTATTTTGAAATCACTCGGACAGCACTCCGTCGTAATATTTTATGTATACTAATAATATCTTGAAATAATACAGAGCAATATATATATATATATATATATATATATATATATATATATATATATATATATATATATATATATATATATATATATATCGATTGAGAGAGTTTAGAGTAATATATTTTCAAGTTTCTATGAAATAATGAAACCTATTGAATTCTATTTATAATAGATTTTTGAATTATTAAAGTGAATTATTAAAGTATGAATTATTAAAGTGAATTATTAAAGTATGAATTATTAAAGTGAATTATTAAAGTATGAATTATTAAAGTGAATTATTAAAGTATGAATTATTAAAGTGAATTATTAAAGTGAATTATTAAAGTATGAATTATTAAAGTTAAAGTAAAGTAAAAGTAAAGTAAAGGTAAAGTTAAAGTATAGTAAAAGTATAAAAACTATGTATATATAATACGCGTATAAATATATATAATATTAATTTAAATCGTTATATATATTTAATGAAATAAAATATAAATATCGTTATATTTATTATACTGGTTAAGTGATGAGTTGTCAAAAGTGATTTTATATTTATAAAAGTTATATACGTTTTAATAATAAAGTTCTTTTTAAACTAAAAACGTCTTTGTACGTTTGAAAATAGATTAATAGAATATTATGGAAACCAATTCTCCACTAACTTTTGTCTAACTTTCGTAAATAGCTTTACAAATTATTCTGATTATCGTTAAGAGGAATAGATTTTCTCAAATCATAGTGGACCTCTCAACAGAGACTTGTAATCATAATTCAATGTTTCTGATAATTCAATCATTTAATATATATATATTTTTTAATTTCGTCAAAAATCATATTGAAACAAATACGTTCGTGTAAAGTATTATACGTTTAATACTTTATTAATATTCTCAAGTTATAATATATATATACATATACATATCTATTTATATATAACGGTTCGTGAATCGTCGGAATTTGGTCGAGGTTATAATGAATGTATGAATACAGTTTAAAATTCTATAGATTTAACTTAACAAACTTTGCTTATCGTGTCGAAATTATAAATATTAAAGTTTAAATTTGGTCGAAAATTTCCGGGTCGTCACAACTTTGAAAACTTAGCATACAGTTTTTCTTTCCTCAATACTTCTAGCACTTTTCTCAAATGTTCTTCGTGCTCTTGATCATTCTTTGAGTAAATAAGTATGTCATCGATGAAAACAATGACAAACTTGTCAAGATATGGCCCACACACTCGGTTCATAAGGTCCATGAACACAGCTGGTGCGTTAGTCAATCCAAACGGCATAACCATAAACTCGTAATGACCATAACGCGTCCTAAAAGCAGTTTTTGGAATATCATCCTCCTTTACTCGCATTTGATGATATCCAGAACGTAAATCGATCTTCGAATAAACCGACGAGCCTTGTAGTTGATCAAATAAGTCGTCAATTCTCGGCAGTGGATAACGGTTTTTGATGGTAAGTTTGTTCAACTCTCTGTAGTCAATACACAACCTAAATGTACCATCCTTCTTCTTGACAAACAAAACAGGAGCTCCCCATGGTGATGTGCTTGGTCGAATGAAACCACGTTCTAATAGTTCTTGCAGTTGGCTTTGCAGTTCTTTCATCTCGCTGGGTGCGAGTCTATAAGGAGAACGAGCTATTGGTGCAGCTCCTGGTACAAGATCTATTTGAAATTCAACAGATCGATGTGGAGGTAGTCCCGGTAATTCTTTCGGAAATACATTGGAAAATTCTTTTGCGACGGGAACATCATTGATGCTCTTTTCTTCAGTTTGTACTTTCTCGACGTGTGCTAGAACAGCATAGCAACCTTTTCTTATTAGTTTTTGTGCCTTCAAATTACTAATAAGATGTAGCTTCATGTTGCCATTTTCTCCGTACACCATTAAGGGTTCTCCTTCTTCTCGTACAATGCGAATTGTATTTTTATAACATACGATCTCTGCTTTCACCTTCTTCAGCCAGTCCATGCCAACTATTACATCAAAACTCCCTAACTCTACTGGTATCAAATCAATCTTAAATATTTCGCTACCCAGTTTAATTTCTCGATTCCGGCATATATTATCTGCTGAAATTAATTTACCGTTTGCTAATTCGAGTAAAAATTTACTATCCAACGGCGTCAATGGACAACTTAATTTAGCACAAAAATCTCTACTCATATAGCTTCTATCCGCACCCGAATCAAATAAAACGTAAGCAGATTTATTGTCAATAAGAAACGTACCCGTAACAAGCTCCGGGTCTTCCTGTGCCTCTGCCGCATTAATATTGAAAACTCTTCCGCGGCCTTGTCCATTTCGTGTTCTCCTGGTTCGAGCAATTTCTAATAATGTGGCCCGGTTTTCCACATTTATAACAAACTACATTGGCATAACTTGCTCCGACACTACTTGCTCTGCCATTACTTTTCCGACACCATTTGTTCCTTTCGTTCTGTTAACCCCTGGTCCGTAGACCTCACACTTCGCCGCGTTATGACCATTTCTTTTACACTTGTTGCAAAATTTGGTGCAGAACCCCGAGTGATACTTTTCACACCTTTGGCATAACTGCTTCTGATTGTTGTTGTTGTTGCGGTTGTTATTGTTGTTGGGATGATTGTTGTAGTTGCTGCTGTTGTTGTTGTTGTTGTTGTTGTTGTTGTTGTTGTTGGGCCATTTGTTGTAGTTGCGATTGATGTTGCGATTGTTGGGATAATTGTTGCGATTATTATTGTAATTGCTGTTGTTGTTGTATTGGTGATTCTTATCACCGTTTTCCTCCCACTTTCTTTTGACTTGCTTCACATTGGCCTCTTCAGCCGTCTGTTCTTTAATTCTTTCCTCAATCTGGTTCACTAGTTTGTGAGCCATTCTACATGCCTGTTGTATGGAGGCGGGCTCGTGTGAACTTATATTTTCTTAGATTCTTTCCGGTAATCCTTTCACAAACGCGTCGATCTTCTCTTCCTCATCTTCGAACGCTCCCGGACACAATAGGCACAATTCTGTGAATCGTCTTTCGTACGTGGTAATATCAAATCCTTGGGTTCGTAACCCTCTAAGTTCTGTCTTGAGCTTATTGACCTCGGTTCTGGGACGGTACTTCTCGTTCATCAAGTGCTTGAATGCTGACCACGATAGTGCGTACGCATCATCTTGTCCCACTTGCTCTAGATAGGTATTCCACCATGTTAACGCAGAACCTGTGAAGGTATGCGTAGCGTACTTCACTTTGTCCTCTTCAGTACACTTACTTATGGCAAATACCGATTCGACCTTCTCGGTCCACCGTTTCAATCCGATCGGTCCTTCGGTTCCATCAAATTCCAAAGGTTTGCAGGCAGTGAATTCTTTATAGGTGCATCCTACACGATTTCCTGTACTGCTAGATCCAAGGTTATTGTTGGTATGTATCGCAGCCTGTACTGCGGCTATGTTTTAAGCTAGAAAAGTACGGAATTCCTCTTCATTCATATTCACAGTGTGTCGAGTAGTCGGTGCCATTTCCTTTAAAATAGTCAAATGGAACAAGTTAATCATACAGAATATTAAGAGTAGTTAATAGTATTTCGTAGCATAATATGAACTCATTTATAAAAGCTTTTTCTTCATATTAGCGTTTTATAAGTTTAAATTCGGGTAGTACCTACCCGTTAAGTTCATACTTAGTAGCTAATATACAATTCAACTACTACAATTCTATATGAAAAACTGATTATAATAATATTTCGCGTTCAAACTTTTATACAATATTTTACAAACTTACAATACCGCTTATTTTACATAAAGCATGAAATATAGCACACAATAACTTTGATACAAGATAGTTGTGAAGATAATCCTAGCTAGTACACAAGTTGTTCAGCAAAGGCAATAAAGACACGTAATTCATACGTCCAGAAAAAAGTCATGTATTCTGGTTTTACTAGGACTACTTCCCATCCTTGGTCTTGTGGAACATAACCTTTATGGCCGTTGATAAGATAGCGTGTTGTAACGTCGTCAAAGGGACGAGGGTTACGTAATGTCCAACAGTCCCGTAACAATCTAAAAACCTCATTTCTTACCCCAATTACCGACTCCGTTACTTGTGGGAACATTTTGTTTAATAGTTGTAGCCCGATGTTCTTGTTCTCACTTTGGTGAGAAGCGAACATTACTAACCCGTAAGCATAGCATGCTTCTTTATGTTGCATGTTAGCCGCTTTTTCTAAATCATGAAGTCCTATATTCGGATACATTGAGTCAAAATAATTTCTTAACCCGTTGCGTAAAATAGCATTTGGGTTCCCCGCAATATATGCGTCAAAGTAAACACATCGTAACTTATGGGTTTCCCAATGTGATATCCCCCATCTTTCAAACGAAAGTCTCTTATAAACCAAGACATTCTTGGAACGTTCTTCGAATGTCTTACAAACTGATTTCGCCTTAAATAGTTGTGCCGAGGAATTCTGACCGACTCTAGACAAGATTTCATCAATCATGTCTCCGGGTAGGTCTCTTAAAATATTGGGTTGTCTATCCATTTTGTGTTTTTAAACTGTAAAATAGACAAGAGTTAGATTCATTAAAAAATTACTTATTAATACAAGCAATTTTTACATATATTATAAAGCATAAGCACACTATATTACATATATTACACCACACGAATACAACTATCTTATTCCGACTCGCTCGTTTCTTCTTCTTCGGTTTTGGTTTGTTTTTCCAAGTTTCTAGGGATATATGATGTTCCCCTAATACGAGCCGTCGTTTTCCACATTGGTTTAGAAAAACCAGGTGGTTTAGAGGTTCCCGGGTCATTGTTACAACTTAAGGGCTTCGGGGGTTGATGATACATATAAAGTTCATCGGGGTTGGAATTAGATTTCTCTATTTTTATGCCCTTTCCCTTATTATTTTCTTTTGCCTTTTTAAATTCAATTGGGGTAATTTCTATAACATCATAGGAATTCTCGTCGGAATCCGATTCATCAGAGAATTGGTAATCCTCCCAATATTTTGCTTCCTTGGCGGAAACACCATTGACAATAATTAACCTTGGTCGGTTGGTTGAGGATTTTCTTTTACTTAACCGTTTTATTATTTCCCCTACCGGTTCTATTTCCTCCTCCGGTTCCTCCTCTTCCGGTTCTGATTCTTCTTCCGGTTCCGACTCTTCTTCCGGTTCCTCTTCGGGAACTTGTGAATCAGTCCACGAATCATTCCAATTTACATTTGACTCTTCATTATTATTAGGTGAGTCAATGGAACTTGTTCTAGAGTTAGACATCTATCACATAATATCAAACGCGTTAAGAGATTAATATATCACATAATATTCACATGTTAAAAATATATAGTTTCCAACAAAATTTGTTAAGCAATCATTTTTCAAGTAAACACGGTCGAAGTCCAGACTCACTAATGCGTCCTAACAAACTTGATAAGACACACTAATGCAAAATTCTGGTTCTCTAAGACCAACGCTCGGATACCAACTGAAATGTCCCGTTCTTATTGATTAAAAACGTTCCATATTAATTGATTTCGTTGCGAGGTTTTGACCTCTATATGAGACGTTTTTCAAAGACTGCATTCATTTTTAAAACAAACCATAACCTTTATTTCATAAATAAAGGTTTAAAAAACTTTACGTAGATTATCAAATAATGATAATCTAAAATATCCTGTTTACACACGACCATTACATAATGGTTTACAATACAAATATGTTACATCGAAATCAGTTTCTTGAATGCAGTTTTTACACAATATCATACAAACATGGACTCCAAATCTTGTCCTTATTTTAGTATGCAACAGCGGAAGCTCTTAGTATTCACCTGAGAATAAACATGCTTTAAACGTCAACAAAAATGTTGGTGAGTTATAGGTTTAACCTATATATATCAAATCGTAATAATAGACCACAAGATTTCATATTTCAATACACATCCCATACATAGAGATAAAAATCATTCATATGGTGAACACCTGGTAACCGACATTAACAAGATGCATATATATAAGAATATCCCCATCATTCCGGGACACCCTTCGGATATGATATAAATTTCGAAGTACTAAAGCATCCGGTACTTTGGATGGGGTTTGTTAGGCCCAATAGATCTATCTTTAGGATTTGCGTCAATTAGGGTGTCTGTTCCCTAATTCTTAGATTACCAGACTTAATAAAAAGGGGCATATTCGATTTCGATAATTCAACCATAGAATGTAGTTTCACGTACTTGTGTCTATTTTGTAAATCATTTATAAAACCTGCATGTATTCTCATCCCAAAAATATTAGATTTTAAAAGTGGGACTATAACTCACTTTCACAGATTTTTATTTCGTCGGGAAGTAAGACTTGGCCACTGGTTGATTCACGAACCTATAACAATATATACATATATATCGAAGTATGTTCAAAATATATTTACAACACTTTTAATATATTTTGATGTTTTAAGTTTATTAAGTCAGCTGTCCTCGTTAGTAACCTACAACTAGTTGTCCACAGTTAGATGTACAGAAATAAATCGATAAATATTATCTTGAATCAATCCACGACCCAGTGTATACGTATCTCAGTATTGATCACAACTCAAACTATATATATTTTGGAATCAACCTCAACCCTGTATAGCTAACTCCAACATTCACATATAGAGTGTCTATGGTTGTTCCGAAATATATATAGATGTGTAGACATGATAGGTCGAAACATTGTATACGTGTCTATGGTATCTCAAGATTACATAATATACAATATAAGTTGATTAAGTTATGGTTGGAATAGATTTGTTACCAATTTTCACGTCGCTAAAATGAGAAAAATTATCCAATCTTGTTTTACCCATAACTTCTTCATTTTAAATCCGTTTTGAGTGATTCAAATTGCTATAGTTTCATATTGAACTCTATTTTATGAATCTAAACAGAAAAAGTATAGGTTTATAGTCAGAAAAATAAGTTACAAGTCGTTTTTGTAAAGGTAGTCATTTCAGTCGAAAGAACGACGTCTAGATGACCATTTTAGAAAACATACTTCCACTTTGAGTTTAACCATGATTTTTGGATATAGTTTCTTGTTCATAATAAAAATCATTTTCCCAGAATAACAAATTTTAAATCAAAGTTTATCATAGTTTTTAATTAACTAACCCAAAACAGCCCGCGGTGTTACTACGACGGCGTAAATCCAGTTTTACGGTGTTTTTCGTGTTTCCAGGTTTTAAATCATTAAGTTAGCATATCATATAGATATAGAACATGTGTTTAGTTGATTTTAAAAGTCAAGTTAGAAGGATTAACTTTTATTTGCGAACAAGTTTAGAATTAACTAAACTATGTTCTAGTGATTACAAGTTTAAACCTTCGAATAAGATAGATTTATATGTATGAATCGAATGATGTTATGAACATCATTACTACCTCAAGTTTTCTGGATAAAGCTACTGGAAATGAGAAAAATGGATCTAGCTTCAAAGGATCCTTGGATGGCTTGAAAGTTCTTGAAGCAGAATCATGACACGAAAACAGTTCAAGTAAGATTTTCACTCGAAATAAGATTGTTATAGTTATAGAAATTGAATCAAAGTTTGAATATGAGTATTACATTGTATTAGAAAGATATCTTACTGTAAATAAGAAAGATTTCTTGATTTTGGATGATCACTCTACAAGATTGGAAGTAAGCTAGCAAACTTGGAAGTATTCTTGATTTTATGAAACTAGAACTTGTAGAATTTATGAAGAACACTTAGAACTTGAAGATAGAACTTGAGAGAGATCAATTAGATGAAGAAAATTGAAGAATGAAAGTGTTTGTAGGTGTTTTTGGTCGTTGGTGTATGGATTAGATATAAAGGATATGTAATTTTGTTTTCATGTAAATAAGTCATGAATGATTACTCATATTTTTGTAATTTTATGAGATATTTCATGCTAGTTGCCAAATGATGGTTCCCACATGTGTTAGGTGACTCACATGGGCTGCTAAGAGCTGATCATTGGAGTGTATATACCAATAGTACATACATCTAAAAGCTGTGTATTGTACGAGTACGAATACGGGTGCATACGAGTAGAATTGTTGATGAAACTGAACGAGGATGTAATTGTAAGCATGTTTGTTAAGTAGAAGTATTTTGATAAGTGTCTTGAAGTCTTTCAAAAGTGTATGAATACATATTAAAACACTACATGTATATACATTTTAACTGAGTCGTTAAGTCATCGTTAGTCGTTACATGTAAGTGTTGTTTTGAAACCTTTAGGTTAACGATCTTATTAAATGTTGTTAACCCAATGTTTATAATATCAAATGAGATTTTAAATTATTATATTATCATGATATTATGATGTATGAATATCTCTTAATATGATATATATACATTAAATGTCGTTACAACGATAATCGTTACATATATGTCTCGTTTCAAAATCATTAAGTTAGTAGTCTTGTTTTTACATATGTAGTTCATTGTTAATATACTTAATGATATGTTTACTTATCATAATATCATGTTAACTATATATGTATCCATATATATGTCATCGTATAATTTTTACAAGTTTTAACGTTCGTGAATCACCGGTCAACTTGGGTGGTCAATTGTCTATATGAAACCTATTTCAATTAATCAAGTCTTAACAAGTTTGATTGCTTAACATGTTGGAAACACTTAATCATGTAAATAACAATTTCAGTTAATATATATATAAACATGGAAAAGTTCGGGTCACTACACCGGCCACCAATAATCTTTTCTTAAATCAAGATACATTTTCGTCGCGCCCGGATGAATGGAATACTTTGACTTATGTGCTTCATCGAGTAGCACTTGTCGGTAATCACCCATCTTAGGCACCCACACTCTTCCTTGAAAAGATAACAAACCACGCGAGCCCATAGTAATGAACTCCGATTATCCCACAACTCGTTCCACATGCTTGTTGTGAACGTAAGCCTCTATTTGAATCATACCAAGTTTCTCAAGAAAATCGTTAGTAATAATCATACATAACAATCCCAATCGTAACGCCGGGTGATGACTCTTTCGACTTAACGCATCCGCGACAACATTCGCCTTGCCCGGATGATAAAGTATTTCACAATCATAATCTTTTACCACATCCATCCACCTACGTTGACGATAATTCAAATCTCGTTGATTAAAGAGATGTTTCAAACTCTTATGATCTGAATAAATCGTACACTTGACACCATACAAGTAATGACGCCAAATTTTTAACGCATGCACAACCGCCGCCAACTCAAGATCATGAGTCGGATATCTCGTCTCGTGTTCCTTTAATTGTCGAGAGGCATAAGCGATGACTTTACCTCTTTGCATTAGAACACACCCGAGTCCATTTAACGAGGCATCACAATAAACCGTCATGTGTTCCACCCCTTCCGGCAAAACCAGCACCGGAGCTTGACATAACTTCTCTTTTAACAATTGAAAAGCAATTTCTTGCTCGTTCTCCTAAACAAACCTTACGTTCTTCCTCGTCAATTTCGTCAATGAAGAAGCGATCTTAGAAAAGTCTTGGATAAATCGACGATAATAACCGGTCAATCCGAGAAAACTTCGGACCTCCGTAGGCGTAGTCGGTTGTCTCCAACTTTTCACCGTCTCTATCTTCCCCGGATCTACTTGGATACCGTCTTTGTTCACAATGTGGCCAAGGAATTGAACCTCCCTTAGCCAAAATTCTCATTTGGAGAACTTAGCATACAACTTCTCCTTTCGTAACGTCTTCAATACTTCACGCAAATGACGTTCATGTTCGTTCATACTCTTCGAGTAGACTAGTATGTCGTCAATGAACACAATCACCGACTTGTCCAACAAAGGTTGGCACACTCGGTTCATAAGATCCATGAATGCCGCCGGTGCATTCGTAAGACCAAAAGGCATAACTACAAACTCAAAATGCCCATAACGCGTTCGAAAAGCCGTTTTCTCGATATCTTCCTCACGGACCCGTATTTGGTGATAGCCGGACCGTAGGTCGATTTTAGAGAAATACGTTGCACCTTGGAGTTGGTCGATCGGGTAGCTAGTTTAACCGATCGTTCTTTTATTAGATTTTTGTTAGGCGGTTCGATGCGCCACATGTCTTTACTGGACATGGCTCAGGCTTTACGTATATATACGCCTGAGAAGTTAGCATCTGCCGATTGTAGAGGGTTGATACTAAACGGTAGAAAGATAGATGAAAATTTTGATACACACGGTGTGTGGAGTCAAATGACAAGCCATCACCGTTTCAAAGGGGGAAATTACTCTTATTTGGATATAGATAGAGCCGAATTAAGAGTAATTCATAGGTTTTTAGCTAATTCGATTACACAAAGGGGTAAGAACAAGGAAAAAGTAAATGAACAGGATTTGTTTTACCATATGTGTATTCGAGACCCACAAAGCGCTGTAAGTATACCGTATTGTGTGGGTTATTATTTATCAGCTATGGTTCGGGGGATGAGACCGCATAGCATAATAGGAGGTGGTATTTTTATTACTTTGATTGGTGAATATCTCGGTGTGGATATAAGTCGGGGGGGATTATTAGTAGAAGAACCGGAACCCCGCGATACTATAGGTTTAAATGTATACCATGGTGCGAAAGTTTTGAAGAGGCGAAATAACGCCGCAGTACAATACCATGGTAGACATCCACAGGTGGAGAGAAACCAACAGCAAGATAATGTAGGAGGGGGGAATGAGATGCAAGAAATGCAAAGGTTTATAGCTTCTCAGGAGTACGAAAATGCTAGACAGAGAGCATTTGAAGATTGGCAAGTTCATCAGAACCAAATCATAGCTCATTGCCAACATATAGGTAGAAACTATATTCCTACACCGAAACCCATCTTCCCTCCCTGGTCTATAGAGATGCAGCCACCATATCCTACGTATAACCCTGCCGAAGCATTCTATAGCACCTATGGTTATGCCTGGAACCCCTATTGGTACCAGTATCATCCCTAGTATACTTAGTTTTATTTATTTTGTAGTTTGTAATGATTGATACGTTTAATACTTTTGTTAATATTGTAATAGTTTTTATAATTGTCTAACTTTTATTCTTAGATTTTAATAATTTTTGAATGTGGGGTAATATACCAAACTTCAAAAATATGTATATATGTTTGCAGTTGATCTTATGTACACAACAGGGTAAAACAACGCATTTTCAAAGACTGGCATTAAGTTCAGCAAAAGCAACTAATTTTGACGACAAGATGCAAAATATATGTGAAATAACAACAAGACGGAACGTACAAATGATGTGCACCATTTATCATTCAGCAAACAAACGCCAATATATTTGGAAACTTTGGTAAAATTTAATCATTTTCACACAAATCACCCTCAATAATTTAAATTGTTACTGATTTCTTGCAAATGAGGGCATTGCAAGATCTTAAGTGTGGGAAGGGGTTAAATTCTTTCGGATTTTAAAAATTTTTACTTTATACACTTGGTTACCGTTAAAAATACTAGTAAAGCAGTAGTTGTATTAGAATCTAGTGCTCTCTGATAATAAAGAACAGCCCTAGTCTTATATACTGACTACCCAAATCTAGTAAAATTTTTCAAAATTTTCAATTAAATGAATTAAAAATCATGTTTATACATATTTATGAACGATAAAACTAGGTTTTAACACCGAAATTATTGTTACCTCAAAAAGGACATAAATTGAGAAACAAACCAAAATGTTAAAATTCATTTAAAATGGAATAGAGGACGATAAAAAGGAAAATAAAAGTCAAGTGTGGGAAAATTTACCAAGTTATCTTAAACATATGTCACATATATCTGTAACAAATAACTGAAAATACTTTTGCTTTGGACTAAACTAAACTGTTTTACCCGATGAAAGAAAAGAAAAGATGGATCTACACGATGAATCAATTCCATCATTAAAAGGAAGTAAAGTCTTCCGAAAAAGACACGCGCTTCTTGATTTAGGTCATGAAGTTGTCGTCCAGACCAGCTGTAGGTTGACGAAAAATCTAGAAAAGTCATCACTAAAATCAGCAGGAAATCCACGGACCTCAGCATTAAACAGGGTCGCCAAGTGGTCAGATTTATCCTAACCATGAGAAGGATTTATCTTGTACAATGGGAGGGCACCATGCAAATTAGCTGGATAAGACTAATGAATCAGATCCCCAGAAAGGATAATCTCCTTAAAGATTAAAAATTAGCTTTTAAGACTGATATTACTCAATCCTAGAGATTGACCTTAAAGATTGAGAATTACAAACTCATGGAATTCAATGATATCTAAACTCGAGCTTGAACGAGAAAATATTTTGATCAAAATTACAAACCGATTTGTTTTCTGAAAACCCTGTTTTCAATGCGTTCATTACCATTGAACGTAAAATCCTAGGAATTCACCTGGAATTCATTAGGTCACCTGAACTAAATCGGGTGTCAACCGTAAGAACGGTGGTTGCATAGCATGGTCAAAGACAGGACCTTGTGCCATACCGAAAAATTATAAGGGTGAGCTTTACTATTGCTCCTACCAAGGATAGTAATTGCGTCCGACATGTTATAGACCATAATTAAAAGCATGTCAGGGGACATTGCCTTAACAGTTGCTTGTTCAACGCTTTCCTTTACAACCGGACGGTAGTTTACCGAAAGGTAATATACGGGACAAGTAAACTGGACGTGTTGCTTTCTAAATACAAGGTTAGCAAGTGGGTGACACAAAACCGCAAGTTTTGAGCTAAAATTTTCAAATCTGAAACCCACCAAACCCACAAAAATATTTTGCAAACACCGGTAAAGGGTTATTCCGGAAAACTTATCTAGGGTAAAAACTAGATTTAATTTTCAAAAGATCAAATGTTTTCATAAAGATCCAATTTCCTTAATGGATCTAAATTTTTATAGTCATGTGGGACTGTAAACCATATCGTTACTACCATTGTTTATACCGCCGTATAGAAAATCACTGATGTACAAAGTGTGAAGAATAAAGAAGTGATTCTAGTATTTCAAGACGATATTGCTTGAGGACAAGCAACGCTCAAGTGTGGGAATATTTGATAATGCTAAAAACGAACATATATTTCATAGCATTATTCCTCAAGAAAGACAAGCTTTTAGTTGCAATTGTTCTATTTACAAGTGATATTCGTTTAAATAATAAAAGGTGAAGACAAAAGACAAATTCGACGAATTGAAGACGCAAACGACCAAAAAGCTCAAAAGTACAAAAGACAATCAAAGAGGTTCCAATTATTGATAAGAAACGTCTCGAAATTACAAGAGTACAAGATTCAAAACGCAAAGTACAAAATATAAAATTGTACGCAAGGACGTTCAAAAATCCGGAACCGGGACCAGAGTCAACTCTCAACGCTCGACGCAACGGACTAAAAATTACAAGTCAACTATGCACATAAATATAATATAATATTTAAATAATTCTTATAATTATTTAATATATTATATTTATATTTAAACCGTCGGTAAACAAAGAGCCAAACTCCTCTGAGCTGTAAAAGTAAACTCCGCGACTCGCGGAGTTTGAAGGCCAAAAATGCCGCGAGTCGCGGAGCCCCAAGTTTCAAAAATCCCTATAAAAGCAACCGAATTCTGATCGCAAAAACCATCCATCTTTCTCTTTTCTCATACGTAAAACATATATATATATATTTATAATTTATATTTTAATTTTAATTATAATTCTAATAATAAAGGTATGTTAGCGAATGTTGTAAGGGTGTAAGTCGAAATTCTGTCCGTGTAACGCTACGCTATTTTTAATCATTGTAAGTTATGTTCAACCTTTTTACATTAATGTCTCGTAGCTAAGTTATTATTATGCTTATTTAAAACGAAGTAATCATGATGTTGGGCTAATTACTAAAATTGGGTAATTGGGCTTTGTACCATAATTGGGGTTTGGACAAAAGAACGACACTTGTGGAAATTAGACTATGGGCTATTAATGGGCTTTATATTTGTTTAACTAAATGATAGTTTGTTAATGTTAATATAAAGATTTACAATTGGGCGTCCCTATAAATTACCATATACACTCAATCGGACACGATGGGCGGGGTATTTATATGTACGAATAATCGTTCATTTAACCGGACACGGGAATGGATTAATAGCCACTAGAATAATTAAAACAGGGGTAAAATTATGTACAAGGACACTTGGTATAATTGATAACAAAATATTAAAATCTTGGGTTACTCTCAGTCGACATCCTGGTGTAATTATTAAACAAAGTATTAAAATCTTGTTACAGTTTAAGTCCCCAATTAGTTGGAATATTTAACTTCGGGTATAAGGATAATTTGACGAGGACACTCGCACTTTATATTTATGACTGATGGACTGTTATGGACAAAAACCAGACGGACATATTAAATAATCCAGGACAAAGGACAATTAACCCATGGGCATAAAACTAAAATCAACACGTCAAACATCATGATTACGGAAGTTTAAATAAGCATAATTCTTTTATTTCATATTTAATTTCCTTTATTTTATATTTAATTGCACTTCTAATTATTGCATTTTTATTTATTGTTATTGTATTTAATTGCACTTTTAATTATCGTACTTTTTAATTATCGCAAGTTTATTTTATCGCACTTTTATTATTCGCAATTTCATTATCGTTATTTACTTTATGCTTTAATTTAAGTCTTGTATTTATTTTTAATATTTTACATTTGGTTTTAACTGCGACTAAAGTTTTAAAATCGACAAACCGGTCATTAAACGGTAAAAACCCCCCTTTATAATAATAATATTACTTATATATATGTATTTGTATTTTTATAAAAGAAAACTAATATAGCGTTGAGCTTTGTTTAAAAAAGATTCCCTGTGGAACGAACCGGACTTACTAAAAACTACACTACTGTACGATTAGGTACACTTCCTATAAGTGTTGTAGCAAGGTTTAAGTATATCCATTCTATAAATAAATAAATATCTTGTGTAAAATTGTATCGTATTTAATAGTATTTCCTTGTAAAAATTAATAGTATTTTATACCACTCCGCTACCACATCAAGTATTTTTGGCGCCGCTGCCGGGGATCTCTTAAACGCCGGAAGCGCAACGCTAATATAAAAAAAAAAAAAATTTTAGTTTACTTTTATTAAAAATTGTTTTTATAAAAATACGTTTTAAATATTCAAAAATATAAAAAGAAAAACAAAAATTTGTATATTTTTAAGATTTTGTTAAATATTTAAGTTTTATAAAGTTTCTTTATTTTTTATATAAGTTTTATTTAAGTATTTTGTTTTTATTTAAAAACATATAAAAAAAATATATATATAAATCTAGTTTTAAGATTTTTATTTATTATAAAATATTTCTATTTTAGTTTTTTTAGATATAAGTTTTTATTATAGAAATACTTTTATTAAAACAGAAAATTAAAAATAGAAATTAAAAAAAATAAAAAAAAACGCGTAAATTTTAAACTGTTTCAGAGTTGAATTTCTGAACCCCGCGACTCGCGGGGTTTGCAGCTTTGAGAACCGCGACTCGCGGAGTTTCTCTGACGCCACCGACAGAACCCTAAATCTGCATTAATTACGGAGTATTTATTAATTATTATTAATATAAACCCTAATTATCTATTATTATTATAATTAAGTTTTATTTTAAAATTTCTTTTTATTTAATTTGTTTTATTTAGTTTAATTAGTTTAATTAAATTATAAAATTAGTAGTTTTAATAAATAAATAATATAAAAATAATATTTTTATAAAAATTGTACTTTTTACAACTTTTTGTATATTTTTATATTTCGTCCCTTTTTAATCGTTGTAGCGTAATATTTGTATTTTTCGTTCATATTTAATTTTAAACTTAGTTTTTGCCATAGTCATTTTTACTCCTAGATTTTTAGGCTTTGCCGTAGAATTTCTTAAGTGCTTTTTCTTTAGACTAAGATTTAGGTACTTTAGAATTTTGCGACGCCTTTTTAAGTTTTAGTTTCTTTTTAAGTTATTTCCATTTGGGATATAGTTTTTCCCATAAGCTTTAATATTTTTAGACACCTTTTACTATGTATCAATTATCATTCCGATTAGTAATTGTAGTGACCCGAACTTTTCCATGTTTATATATATTAATTGAGATTGATATTTACATGATTAAATGTTTCCAACATGTTAAGCAATCAAACTTGTTAAGACTTGATTAATTGAAATATGTTTCATATAGACAATTGACCACCCAAGTTGACCGGTGATTCACGAACGTTAAAACTTGTAAAAACTATACAATGACATATATATGGTTATATATATAGTTAACATGTTTTTATTGTAAGTATGTATCTCATTAGGTATTTTAACAATGAGTTATATACATAAAAATGAGACTATTAATTTAAGAAACTCGAAAACGATATATATAACGATTATCGTTATAACAACGTCTTACTAGGTACATATGAATCATATTAAGATATTGATACACTTGGTTAATTATGTTAAATGATAAGTAAATATATTATTAATTGTATTAACAATGAAATACATATGTAAAAATAAGACGACTAACTTAATGATTTCGAAACGAGACATATATGTAACGATTATCGTTGTAACGACATTTAACTGTATATACATCATACTAAGATATATTATATATCATAATATCATGATAATATAATAATTTAACATCTCATTTGTTATAATAAACAATGGGTTAACAACATTCAACAAGATCGTTAACCTAAAGGTTTCAAAACAACATTTACATGTAACGACTAACGATGACTTAACGACTCAGTTAAAATGTATATACATGTAGTGTTTTAATATGTATTCATACATTTTTGAAAGACTTCAAGACACTTATCAAAATAATTCTACTTAACAAAAATGCTTACAATTACATCCTCGTTCAGTTTCATCAACAATTCTACTCGTATGCACCCGTATTCGTACTCGTACAATACACAGCTTTTAGATGTATGTACTATTGGTATATACACTCCAATGATCAGCTCTTAGCAGCCCATGTGAGTCACCTAACACATGTGGGAACCATCATTTGGCAACTAGCATGAAATATCTCATAAAATTACAAAAATATGAGTAATCATTCATGACTTATTTACATGAAAACAAAATTACATATCCTTTATATCTAATCCATACACCAACGACCAAAAACACCTACAAACACTTTCATTCTTCAATTTTCTTCATCTAATTGATCTCTCTCAAGTTCTATCTTCAAGTTCTAAGTGTTCTTCATATATTTTACAAGTTCTAGTTACATAAAATCAAGAATACTTTCAAGTTTGCAAGCTCACTTCCAATCTTGTAAGGTGATCATCCAACCTCAAGAAATCTTTGTTTCTTACAGTAGGTTATCATTCTAATACAAGGTAATAATCATATTCAAACTTTGGTTCAATTTCTATAACTATAACAATCTTATTTCAAGTGATGATCTTACTTGAACTTGTTTTCGTGTCATGATTCTGCTTCAAGAACTTCGAGCCATCCAAGGATCCGTTGAAGCTAGATCCATTTTTCTCTTTTCCAGTAGGTTTATCCAATTAACTTAAGGTAGTAATGATGTTCATAACATCATTCGATTCATACATATAAAGCTATCTTATTCGAAGGTTTAAACTTGTAATCACTAGAACATAGTTTAGTTAATTCTAAACTTGTTCGCAAACAAAAGTTAATCCTTCTAACTTGACTTTTAAAATCAACTAAACACATGTTCTATATCTATATGATATGCTAACTTAATGATTTAAAACCTGGAAACACGAAAAACACGGTAAAACCGAATTTACGCCGTCGTAGTAACACCGCGGGCTGTTTTGGGTTAGTTAAAAAAACTATGATAAACTTTGATTTAAAAGTTGTTATTCTGAGAAAAAGATTTTTATTATGAACATGAAACTATATCCAAAAATTATGGTTAAACTCAAAGTGGAAGTATGTTTTCTAAAATGGTCATCTAGACGTCGTTCTTTCGACTGAAATGACTACCTTTACAAAAACGACTTGTAACTTATTTTTCCGACTATAAACCTATACTTTTTCTGTTTAGATTCATAAAATAGAGTTCAATATGAAACCATAGCAATTTGATTCACTCAAAACGAATTTAAAATGAAGAAGTTATGGGTAAAACAAGATTGGATAATTTTTCTCATTTTAGCTACGTGAAAATTGGTAACAAATCTATTCCAACCATAACTTAATCAACTTGTATTGTATATTATGTAATCTTGAGATACCATAGACACGTATACAATGTTTCGACCTATCATGTCGACACATCTATATATATTTCGGAACAACCATAGACACTCTATATGTGAATGTTGGAGTTAGCTATACAGGGTTGAGGTTGATTCCAAAATATATATAGTTTGAGTTGTGATCAATACTGAGATACGTATACACTGGGTCGTGGATTGATTCAAGATAATATTTATCGATTTATTTCTGTACATCTAATTGTGGACAACTAGTTGTAGGTTACTAACGAGGACAGCTGACTTAATAAACTTAAAACATCAAAATATATTAAAAGTGTTGTAAATATATTTTGAACATACTTTGATATATATGTATATATTGTTATAGGTTCGTGAATCAACCAGTGGCCAAGTCTTACTTCCCGACGAAGTA
Source organism: Rutidosis leptorrhynchoides (assembly GCF_046630445.1). Classification (NCBI taxonomy): domain Eukaryota; kingdom Viridiplantae; phylum Streptophyta; class Magnoliopsida; order Asterales; family Asteraceae; genus Rutidosis; species Rutidosis leptorrhynchoides. Next base: position 93,706,481 of record NC_092338.1, on the reverse strand, counting down.
AAAATCTGTGAAAGTGAGTTATAGTCCCACTTTTAAAATCTAATATTTTTGGGATGAGAATACATGCAGGTTTTATAAATGATTTACAAAATAGACACAAGTACGTGAAACTACATTCTATGGTTGAATTATCAAAATCGAATATGCCCCCTTTTATTAAGTCCGGTAATCTAAGAATTAGGGAACAGACACCCTAATTGACGCGAATCCTAAAGATATATCTATTGGGCCCAACAAGCCCCATCCAAAGTACCGGATGCTTTAGTACTTCGAAATTTATATCATATCCGAAGGGTGTCCCGGAATGATGGGGATATTCTTATATATGCATCTTGTTAATGTCGGTTACCAGGTGTTCACCATATGAATGACTTTTATCTCTATGTATGGGATGTGTATTGAAATATGAAATCTTGTGGTCTATTATTATGATTTGATATATATAGGTTAAACCTATAACTCACCAACATTTTTGTTGACGTTTTAAGCATGTTTATTCTCAGGTGATTATTAAGAGCTTCCGCTATCGCATACTTAAATAAGGACGAGATTTGGAGTCCATGTTTGTATGATATTGTATAAAAACTGCATTCAAGAAACTTATTTTGTTGTAACATATTTGTATTGTAAACCATTATGTAATGGTCGTGTGTAAACAGGATATTTTAGATTATCATTATTTGATAATCTACGTAAAGCTTTTTAAACCTTTATTGATGAAATAAAGGTTATGGTTTGTTTTAAAATGAATGCAGTCTTTGAAAAACGTCTCATATAGAGGTCAAAACCTCGCAACGAAATCAATTAATATGGAACGTTTTTAATCAATAAGAACGGGACATTTCAGTTGGTATCCGAGCGTTGGTCTTAGAGAACCAGAAAATTTGCATTAGTGTGTCTTATCGAGTTTGTTAGGATGCATTAGTGAGTCTGGACTTCGACCGTGTTTTCTTTAAAAATGATTGCTTAACATTTTTGTTGGAAACTATATATTTTTAACATATGAATATTATGTGATATATTAATCTCTTATCGTGTTTGATATTATGTGATAGATGTCTACCTCTAGAACAAGTCCCATTGACTCACCTAATAATAATGAAGAGTCAAATGTAAATTGGAATGATTCGTGGACTGATTCACAAGTTCCCGAAGAGGAACCGGAAGAAGAGTCGGAACCGGAAGAAGAATCGGAACCGGAAGAAGAATCGGAACCGGAAGAAGAAATAGAACCGGTGGGGGAAATAATAAAACGGTTAAGTAAAAGAGAATCCTCAACCAACCGACCAAGGTTAATTATGGTCAATGGTGTTTCCGCCAAGGAAGCAAAATATTGGGAGGATTACCAATTCTCCGATGAATCGGATTCCGACGAGAATTCCGATGATATTATAGAAATTACCCCAACTGAATTTAAAAAGGCAAAAGAAAATAATAAGGGAAAGGGTATAAAAATAGAGAAATCTAATTCCAACCCCGATGAACTTTATATGTATCGTCAACCCCCGAAGTCCTTAAGTTGTAACAATGACCCGGGAACCTCTATACCACCAGGTTTTTCTAAACCAATGTGGATAACGACGGCTCGTATTAGGGGAACATCATATATCCCTAGAAACTTGGCAAAACGAACCAAAATCGAACAAGAAGAAACGAGCGAGTCGGAATAAGATAGTTATATTCGTGTGGTGTAATATATGTAATATAGTGTGCTTATGCTTTATGATATATGTAAAAAAATTGCTTGTATTAATAAGTATTTTTTTTATGAATCTAACTCTTGTCTATTTTACAGTATAAAAACACAAAATGGATAGACAACCCAATATTTTAAGAGACCTACCCGGAGACATGATTGATGAAATCTTGTCTAGAGTCGGTCAGAATTCCTCGGTACAACTATTTAAGGCGAGATCAGTTTGTAAGACATTCGAAGAACGTTCCAAGAATGCCTTGGTTTATAAAAGGCTTTCGTTCGGAAGATGGGGAATATCACATTGGGAAATCCATAAGTTACAATGTGTTTACTTTGACGCATATATTGCGGGGAACCCAAATGCTATTTTACGCAACGGGTTAAGAAATTATTTTGACTCAGTATATCCGAATATAGGACTTCGTGATTTAGAAAAAGCGGCTAACATACAACATAAAGAAGCATGTTATGCTTACGGGTTAGTAATGTTCGCTTCTCACCAAAGTGAGAACAAGAACATTGGGCTACAACTATTAAACAAAACGTTCCCACAAGTGACGGAGTCGGTAATTGGGGTAAGAAATGAGGTTTTTAGGTTATTACGAGACTGTTGGTCATTACGTAACCCTCGTCCCTTTGATGACGTTACAACACGCTGTCTTATCAACGGCCATAACGGTTATGTTCCACAAGACCAAGGATGGGAAGTAGTCCTAGTAAAACCAGAATGCATGACTTGTTTCTGGACGTATGAATTACGTGTCTTTATTGCCTTTGCTGAACGACTTGTGTACTAGCTAGAATTATCTTCACAACTATCTTGTATCAAAGTTATTGTGTGCTATATTTCATGCTTTATGTAAAATAAGCCGTATTGTAAGTTTGTAAAATATTGTATAAAAGTTTGAACGCGAAATATTATTACAATCAGTTTTTCATATAGAATTGTAGTAGTTGAATTGTATATTAGCTACTAAGTATGAACTTAACGGGTAGGTACTACCCGAATTTAAACTTATAAAACGCTAATATGAAGAAAAAGCTTTTATAAATGAGTTCATATTATGCTACGAAATACTATTAACTACTCTTAATATTCTGTATGATTAACTTGATTCCATTTGACTATTTTGAAGGAAATGGCACCGACTACTCGACACACCGTGAATATGAATGAAGAGGAATTCCGTACTTTTCTAGCTTCAAACATAGCCGCAGTACAGGCTGCGCTACATACCAACAATAACCTTGGATCTAGCAGTACAGGAAATCGTGTAGGATGCACCTACAAAGAATTCACTGCCTGCAAACCTTTGGAATTTGATGGAACCGAAGGACCGATCGGATTGAAACGATGGACCGAGAAGGTCGAATCGGTGTTTGCCATAAGTAAGTGTACTGAAGAGGACAAAGTGAAGTACGCTACGCATACCTTCACAGGTTCTGCGTTAACATGGTGGAATACCTATCTAGAGCAAGTGGGACAAGACGATGCGTACGCACTACCGTGGTCAGCATTCAAGCACTTGATGAACGAGAAGTACCGTCCCAGAACCGAGGTCAATAAGCTCAAGACAGAACTTAGAGGGTTACGAACCCAAGGATTTGATATTACCACGTACGAAAGACGATTCACAGAATTGTGCCTATTGTGTCCGGGAGCATTCGAAGATGAGGAAGAGAAGATCGACGCGTTTGTGAAAAGATTACCAGAAAAAATCCAAGAAGATATAAGTTCACACGAGCCCGCCTCTATACAACAGGCATGTAGAATGGCTCACAAACTAGTGAACCAGATTGAAGAAAGAATTAAAGAACAGACTGCTGAAGAGGCCAATGTGAAGCAAGTCAAAAGAAAGTGGGAGGAAAACGGTGATAAGAATCACCAATACAACAACAACAGCAATTACAACAATAATCGCAACAATTATCCCAACAATCGCAACATCAATCGCAACTACAACAAACGGCCCAACAACAACAACAACAATAACAACAACAATAGCAACAGCAACTACAACAATCCTCCCAACAACAATAATAACCGCAACAACAACAACAATCAGAAGCAGCTATGCCAAAGGTGTGAAAAGTATCACTCGGGGTTCTGCACCAAATTTTGCAACAAGTGTAAAAGAAATGGTCATAGCGCGGCGAAGTGTGAGGTCTACGGACCAGGGGTTAATAGAACGAAAGGAACAAATGGTGTCAGAACGAGTAATGGCGGAGCAAGTAGTGTCGGAGCAAGTTATGCCAATGTAATTTGTTATAAATGTGGAAAACCGGGCCACATTATTAGAAATTGCCCGAACCAGGAGAACACGAATGGACAAGGCCGCGGAAGAGTTTTCAATATTAATGCGGCAGAGGCACAGGAAGACCCGGAGCTTGTTACGGGTACGTTTCTTATTGACAATAAATCTGCTTACGTTTTATTTGATTCGGGTGCGGATAGAAGCTATATGAGTAGAGATTTTTGTGCTAAATTAAGTTGTCCATTGACGCCTTTGGATAGTAAATTTTTACTCGAATTAGCAAATGGTAAATTAATTTCAGCAGATAATATATGTCGGAATCGAGAAATTAAACTGGTTAGCGAAACATTTAAGATTGATTTGATACCAGTAGAGTTAGGGAGTTTTGATGTGATAATCGGTATGGACTGGTTGAAAGAAGTGAAAACAGAGATCGTATGTTACAAAAATGCAATTCGCATTATACGAGAAAAAGGAAAACCCTTAATGGTGTACGGAGAAAAGGGCAACACGAAGCTACATCTTATTAGTAATTTGAAGGCACAAAAACTAATAAGAAAAGGTTGCTATGCTGTTCTAGCACACGTCGAGAAAGTACAAACTGAAGAAAAGAGCATCAATGATGTTCCCATTGCAAAAGAATTTCCTGATGTATTTCCGAAAGAATTACCGGGATTACCCCCACATCGATCCGTTGAATTTCAAATAGATCTTGTACCAGGAGCTGCACCAATAGCTCGTGCTCCTTACAGACTCGTACCCAGCGAGATGAAAGAACTGCAAAGCCAATTACAAGAACTTTTAGAGCGTGGTTTCATTCGACCAAGCACATCACCGTGGGGAGCTCCTGTTTTGTTTGTCAAGAAGAAAGATGGTACATTCAGGTTGTGTATCGACTACCGAGAGTTGAACAAACTTACCATCAAGAACCGTTACCCACTACCGAGAATCGACGACTTATTTGATCAACTACAAGGCTCGTCTGTTTATTCAAAGATTGACTTACGTTCCGGGTATCATCAAATGCGAGTGAAAGAAGATGATATTCCAAAGACTGCTTTCAGAACACGTTACGGTCATTACGAGTTTATGGTCATGCCGTTTGGTTTAACTAATGCACCAGCTGTGTTCATGGACCTTATGAACCGAGTGTGTGGACCATACCTTGACAAGTTTGTCATTGTTTTCATTGATGACATACTTATTTACTCAAAGAATGACCAAGAACACGGTGAACATTTGAGAAAGGTGTTAGAAGTATTGAGGAAGGAAGAATTGTACGCTAAGTTTTCAAAGTGTGCATTTTGGTTGGAAGAAGTTCAATTCCTCGGTCACATAGTGAACAAAGAAGGTATTAAGGTGGATCCGGCAAAGATAGAAACTGTTGAAAAGTGGGAAACCCCGAAAACTCCGAAACATATACGCCAGTTTTTAGGACTAGCTGGTTACTACAGAAGGTTCATCCAAGATTTTTCCAGAATAGCAAAACCCTTGACTGCATTAACGCATAAAGGGAAGAAATTTGAATGGAATGATGAACAAGAGAAAGCGTTTCAGTTATTGAAGAAAAAGCTAACTACGGCACCTATATTGTCATTGCCTGAAGGGAATGATGATTTTGTGATTTATTGTGACGCATCAAAGCAAGGTCTCGGTTGTGTATTAATGCAACGAACAAAGGTGATTGCTTATGCGTCTAGACAATTGAAGATTCACGAACAAAATTATACGACGCATGATTTAGAATTAGGAGCGGTTGTTTTTGCATTAAAGACTTGGAGGCACTACTTATATGGGGTCAAAAGTATTATATATACCGACCACAAAAGTCTTCAACACATATTTAATCAGAAACAACTGAATATGAGGCAGCGTAGGTGGATTGAATTATTGAATGATTATGACTTTGAGATTCGTTACCACCCGGGGAAGGCAAATGTGGTAGCCGATGCCTTGAGCAGGAAGGACAGAGAACCCATTCGAGTAAAATCTATGAATATAATGATTCATAATAACCTTACTACTCAAATAAAGGAGGCGCAACAAGGAGTTTTAAAAGAGGGAAATTTAAAGGATGAAATACCCAAAGGATCGGAGAAGCATCTTAATATTCAGGAAGACGGAACCCGGTATAGGGCTGAAAGGATTTGGGTACCAAAATTTGGAGATATGAGAGAAATGGTACTTAGAGAAGCTCATAAAACCAGATACTCAATACATCCTGGAACGGGGAAGATGTACAAGGATCTCAAGAAACATTTTTGGTGGCCGGGTATGAAAGCCGATGTTGCTAAATATGTAGGAGAATGTTTGACATGTTCTAAGGTCAAAGCTGAGCATCAAAAACCATCAGGTCTACTTCAACAACCCGAAATCCCAGAATGGAAATGGGAAAACATTACCATGGATTTCATCACTAAATTGCCAAGGACTGCAAGTGGTTTTGATACTATTTGGGTAATAGTTGATCGTCTCACCAAATCAGCACACTTCCTACCAATAAGAGAAGATGACAAGATGGAGAAGTTAGCACGACTGTATTTGAAGGAAGTCGTCTCCAGACATGGAATACCAATCTCTATTATCTCTGATAGGGATGGCAGATTTATTTCAAGATTCTGGCAGACATTACAGCAAGCATTAGGAACTCGTCTAGACATGAGTACTGCCTATCATCCACAAACTGATGGGCAGAGCGAAAGGACGATACAAACGCTTGAAGACATGCTACGAGCATGTGTTATTGATTTCGGAAATAGTTGGGATCGACATCTACCGTTAGCAGAATTTTCCTACAACAACAGCTACCATTCAAGCATTGAGATGGCGCCGTTTGAAGCACTTTATGGTAGAAAGTGCAGGTCTCCGATTTGTTGGAGTGAAGTGGGGGATAGACAGATTACGGGTCCAGAGATTATACAAGAAACTACCGAGAAGATCATCCAAATTCAACAACGGTTGAAAACCGCCCAAAGTCGACAAAAGAGCTACGCTGACATTAAAAGAAAAGATATAGAATTTGAAATTGGAGAGATGGTCATGCTTAAAGTTGCACCTTGGAAAGGCGTTGTTCGATTTGGTAAACGAGGGAAATTAAATCCAAGGTATATTGGACCATTCAAGATTATTGATCGTGTCGGACCAGTAGCTTACCGACTTGAGTTACCTCAACAACTCGCGGCTGTACATAACACTTTCCACGTCTTGAATTTGAAGAAATGTTTTGCTAAAGAATATCTCACTATTCTGTTAGATGAAATCCAAATCAACGAAAAACTTCAATTCATCGAAGAACCCGTCGAAATAATGGATCGTGAGGTTAAAAGACTTAAGCAAAACAAGATACCAATTGTTAAGGTTCGATGGAATGCTCGTAGAGGACCCGAGTTCACCTGGGAGCGTGAAGATCAGATGAAGAAGAAATACCCGCATCTATTTCTAGAAGATTCGTGAACACCTTCAACAGCTTAAAATTTCGGGACAAAATTTATTTAACGGGTAGGTACTGTAGTGACCCGAACTTTTCCATGTTTATATATATTAATTGAGATTGATATTTACATGATTAAATGTTTCCAACATGTTAAGCAATCAAACTTGTTAAGACTTGATTAATTGAAATATGTTTCATATAGACAATTGACCACCCAAGTTGACCGGTGATTCACGAACGTTAAAACTTGTAAAAACTATACAATGACATATATATGGTTATATATATAGTTAACATGTTTTTATTATAAGTATGTATCTCATTAGGTATTTTAACAATGAGTTATATACATAAAAATGAGACTATTAATTTAAGAAACTCGAAAACGATATATATAACGATTATCGTTATAACAACGTCTTACTAGGTACATATGAATCATATTAAGATATTGATACACTTGGTTAATTATGTTAAATGATAAGTAAATATATTATTAATTGTATTAACAATGAAATACATATGTAAAAATAAGACGACTAACTTAATGATTTCGAAACGAGACATATATGTAACGATTATCGTTGTAACGACATTTAACTGTATATACATCATACTAAGATATATTATATATCATAATATCATGATAATATAATAATTTAACATCTCATTTGTTATAATAAACAATGGGTTAACAACATTCAACAAGATCGTTAACCTAAAGGTTTCAAAACAACATTTACATGTAACGACTAACGATGACTTAACGACTCAGTTAAAATGTATATACATGTAGTGTTTTAATATGTATTCATACACTTTTGAAAGACTTCAAGACACTTATCAAAATACTTCTACTTAACAAAAATGCTTACAATTACATCCTCATTCAGTTTCATCAACAATTCTACTCGTATGCACCCGTATTCGTACTCGTACAATACACAGCTTTTAGATGTATGTACTATTGGTATATACACTCCAATGATCAGCTCTTAGCAGCCCATGTGAGTCACCTAACACATGTGGGAACCATCATTTGGCAACTAGCATGAAATATCTCATAAAATTACAAAAATATGAGTAATCATTCATGACTTATTTACATGAAAACAAAATTACATATCCTTTATATCTAATCCATACACCAACGACCAAAAACACCTACAAACACTTTCATTCTTCAATTTTCTTCATCTAATTGATCTCTCTCAAGTTCTATCTTCAAGTTCTAAGTGTTCTTCATATATTTTACAAGTTCTAGTTACATAAAATCAAGAATACTTTCAAGTTTGCAAGCTCACTTCCAATCTTGTAAGGTGATCATCCAACCTCAAGAAATCTTTGTTTCTTACAGTAGGTTATCATTCTAATACAAGGTAATAATCATATTCAAACTTTGGTTCAATTTCTATAACTATAACAATCTTATTTCAAGTGATGATCTTACTTGAACTTGTTTTCGTGTCATGATTCTGCTTCAAGAACTTCGAGCCATCCAAGGATCCGTTGAAGCTAGATCCATTTTTCTCTTTTCCAGTAGGTTTATCCAAGGAACTTAAGGTAGTAATGATGTTCATAACATCATTCGATTCATACATATAAAGCTATCTTATTCGAAGGTTTAAACTTGTAATCACTAGAACATAGTTTAGTTAATTCTAAACTTGTTCGCAAACAAAAGTTAATCCTTCTAACTTGACTTTTAAAATCAACTAAACACATGTTCTATATCTATATGATATGCTAACTTAATGATTTAAAACCTGGAAACACGAAAAACACGGTAAAACCGGATTTACGCCGTCGTAGTAACACCGCGGGCTGTTTTGGGTTAGTTAAAAAAACTATGATAAACTTTGATTTAAAAGTTGTTATTCTGAGAAAAAGATTTTTATTATGAACATGAAACTATATCCAAAAATTATGGTTAAACTCAAAGTGGAAGTATGTTTTCTAAAATGGTCATCTAGACGTCGTTCTTTCGACTGAAATGACTACCTTTACAAAAACGACTTGTAACTTATTTTTCCGACTATAAACCTATACTTTTTCTGTTTAGATTCATAAAATATAGTTCAATATGAAACCATAGCAATTTTATTCACTCAAAACGAATTTAAAATGAAGAAGTTATGGGTAAAACAAGATTGGATAATTTTTCTCATTTTAGCTACGTGAAAATTGGTAACAAATCTATTCCAACCGTAACTTAATCAACTTGTATTGTATATTATGTAATCTTGAGATACCATAGACACGTATACAATGTTTCGACCTATCATGTCGACACATCTATATATATTTCGGAACAACCATAGACACTCTATATGTGAATGTTGGAGTTAGCTATACAGGGTTGAGGTTGATTCCAAAATATATATAGTTTGAGTTGTGATCAATACTGAGATACGTATACACTGGGTCGTGGATTGATTCAAGATAATATTTATCGATTTATTTCTGTACATCTAATTGTGGACAACTAGTTGTAGGTTACTAACGAGGACAGCTGACTTAATAAACTTAAAACATCAAAATATATTAAAAGTGTTGTAAATATATTTTGAACATACTTTGATATATATGTATATATTGTTATAGGTTCGTGAATCAACCAGTGGCCAAGTCTTACTTCCCGACGAAGTAAAAATCTGTGAAAGTGAGTTATAGTCCCACTTTTAAAATCTAATATTTTTGGGATGAGAATACATGCAGGTTTTATAAATGATTTACAAAATAGACACAAGTACGTGAAACTACATTCTATGGTTGAATTATCAAAATCGAATATGCCCCCTTTTATTAAGTCTGGTAATCTAAGAATTAGGGAACAGACACCCTAATTGACGCGAATCCTAAAGATAGATCTATTGGGCCCAACAAGCCCCATCCAAAGTACCGGATGCTTTAGTACTTCGAAATTTATATCATATCCGAAGGGTGTCCCGGAATGATGGGGATATTCTTATATATGCATCTTGTTAATGTCGGTTACCAGGTGTTCACCATATGAATGACTTTTATCTCTATGTATGGGATGTGTATTGAAATATGAAATCTTGTGGTCTATTATTATGATTTGATATATATAGGTTAAACCTATAACTCACCAACATTTTTGTTGACGTTTTAAGCATGTTTATTCTCAGGTGATTATTAAGAGCTTCCGCTGTCGCATACTTAAATAAGGACGAGATTTGGAGTCCATGTTTGTATGATATTGTGTAAAAACTGCATTCAAGAAACTTACTTTGTTGTAACATATTTGTATTGTAAACCATTATGTAATGGTCGTGTGTAAACAGGATATTTTAGATTATCATTATTTGATAATCTACGTAAAGCTTTTTAAACCTTTATTGATGAAATAAAGGTTATGGTTTGTTTTAAAATGAATGCAGTCTTTGAAAAACGTCTCATATAGAGGTCAAAACCTCGCAACGAAATCAATTAATATGGAACGTTTTTAATCAATAAGAACGGGACATTTCAGTAATCTTAATTTGCGATTATAATTTTAAGTTAGTTGTAGTGATAAGGTTAGGTTAGTCAAGTATTTTTAAGTTTTATAAGTTTCTTTTATTTTTCCGTCACCTTTTATTTTTCAACCATTTTTCTTTTTCGACCTTTTTCGACGAACTCTTTTTCTTTCTTATTTCTCGCTATTCTAGTTTTAGGACATAGATTTTTATTCTACTTCTTATCTAAATTTCTTAAAATTACGAAAATTTATTTTAAGTGGTTAAATTGATAGACATCAAAATTTTCTGGTTCGTAGTAATAGTTGGATTTGTACGTGGACCGGGTTATTGGAGCCAAACAGTCCTCAATTATATTGAGACCAAACGAATCCTGCCCCTCTGCTGCATCTTTTGGCTATTCGAAACGTGGGCAAAATCAGAAAAGTCTATTGGTTGGAAAACTTATTATAATTTTTCTTTCCTTTTAAAAACTAATAGGATATTCAGTGAATGCACCGAGCAAGACGTTCATCACCTTTTGTACGATCACCACCTGTAACTAGATCAAGATATTTAGCAAATATAACCGTCGTTGATTTTTCTTTAGAATCGTCATCCAGTCGACCAAGTACTTCAGTTCAAATTTCCGATAATCCATTTTTTGAACCCGACCTCACAATTGAGAATCCGGAGAATATTCAGGAACGGTTCGTAGATCCTGAACCACTAAACTTTCCCCCGGAACCACCAATCATTCAAACAGAGATTGTTGAGGAACGAACCATTAAATCAGAATCCTCTAGTGATTCCGATTCAACAAATTCAATTATGGAGAATCTGGAACCTTTAAGTATGGAAGACCGAATGAGAGCTAAACGCACTGGCCAAGGTCACGCAATTACTCATCCAGACATTAATGCGCCAGATTATGAAATCAAAGGACAAATTCTACACATGGTGACTAATCAATGCCAATTTAGTGGTGCGCCGAAGGAAGATCCAAATGAACATCTACGTACCTTTAATAGGATCTGCACACTATTTAAAATCCGAGAAGTGGAGGATGAACAGATATATCTCATGTTATTTCCCTGGACTTTAAAGGGAGAAGCCAAAGATTGGTTGGAATCGTTACCTGAAGGGGCGATTGATACATGGGATGTTTTAGTTGACAAATTTCTTAAACAATTCTTTCCTGCATCTAAAGACGTAAGACTTCAAGCAGAAATTGTTACGTTTACACAAAAACCGAATGAAACTCTATATGAGGCATGGACAAGATATGGAAAGTTGTTAAGAGGATGTCCGCAACATGGTTTAGACACCTGTCAAATAGTACAAATATTCTACCAAGGATGCGACATCACTACAAGAAAAGACATAGATATAGCAGCTGGTGGTTCTATTATGAAGAAAACTGAAACTGATGCTTACAAAATTATTGATAATACTGCTTCCCACTCACATGAGTGGCACCAAGAAAAAGATATCATTAGATCATCTAAAGCAGCTAGAGCCGATTCTAGCCATGACTTAGATTCCATTTCCGCAAAGATAGATGCTGTGGAACGACGAATGGAAAAGATGACTAAAGATATTCACTCAATACGAATTAGTTGTGAGCAGTGTGGAGGACCACATTTGACAAAAGATTGTCTCAGTATTGAATTAACAATGGAACAAAGAGAGAATATTTCATACATAAACCAAAGGCCTGGAAATAATTATCAGAATAATTATCAACTGCCAAGACCGATTTACAATCAAAACCAGAATTATAACCGAAATATTCCATACAACAACCAACAAGGTCCTAGCAATCAACAAGTATCCAATAATAATTACAATCAGCAAAGACCGAATTTTCAAAACAAACCACCACAACAAACCGATGATAAAAAGCCGAATTTAGAAGATATGATGACGAAGCTAGTTGAAACTCAAACGCAGTTTTTCACCTCTCAAAAACAAACCAATGAACAAAATGCTCAAGCATTTAGAAATCAACAAGCTTCTATTCAAAATCTGGAACAAGAAGTAAGTAACCTTGCAAGGTTAATAGGTGAAAGAAAACCGGGAAGTCTACCTAGTGATACAAATGCTAACCCCCGGAATGAAACAGCTAAAGCCATTACCACAAGAAGTGGTACAACACTTAAACCACCGGAAATACCTGTAACTTCTGATGAAACTATTCCTACTCCACAAGAACCACAACCTGATCAAGATAAGGAAAAAGAACCGGTAGTTAAAAAGGTTAATGAAGATAATACAGTTAAGGCTAAACCTTATGTTAAACCATACCAACCACCACTTCCTTACCCGAGTAAAATGAAGAAAGAGAAACTTGAAGCCGAGCAATCCAAATTCTTGGATATGTTTAAACAGATAAATGTAAATCTTCCTTTCATTGATGTGATTTCAGGAATGCCTAGATATGCTAAATTCTTGAAAGATCTAATCTCGAATAGAAAGAAAATGGAAGAACTCTCGGCTGTTACTATGAATGCTAATTGTTCAGCAGTGCTGTTGAATAAGATACCAGAAAAACTATCTGATCCAGGAAGTTTCACAATTCCATGTTTTCTGGGTAGTCTTAGTTCAATAGAAGCATTGGCAGACTTAGGTGCTAGTATAAATTTAATGCCGTATTCACTATACGCTAAACTAGACCTTGGAGAATTGAAACCAACAAGAATAAGCATACAACTAGCCGATAGATCAATAAAATATCCTAGAGGGATAATGGAGAACATGCTAGTTAAAGTTGGTACTTTAGTATTTCCAGTAGATTTTGTTGTTCTGGACATGGAAGAAGATTCTCAAGTTCCTCTCATATTAGGAAGACCATTCTTAAACACGGCTAAAGCAATGATAGACGTGTTCGGTAAGAAACTGACCCTAAGTATAGAGGATGAGAGTGTTACCTTTTCAGTTGATAGAGCAATGCAACAACCACAATCTGCAGATGATACATGTTATTATATTCAAACTATAGATGCACATGCAGAATTATTAGAAGAATTTCCAGAATTACAAGGAACAGGAGAATGTTCTTTAGGAGAAGGTAATGAACCAATTGATGAAGCTGAAATGTTAGCTACACTTATAGCTAATGGATATGAACCAACAACAGAAGAAATTCAAATGCTAAAAGAAGAAGACAGATATCGATACAAATCATCGATAGAAGAACCTCCGAAATTAGAGTTAAAGCCACTTCCAAACCATTTGGAATATGCTTATTTACATGGTGAATCTGAATTACCTGTAATAATATCGTCTTCTCTTACTGAAAATGAGAAATCACAACTCATTTCTGTGTTGAAAGCTCATAAACCAGCCATTGCATGGAAGATTCATGATATTAAAGGAATAAGTCCTTCGTATTGCACACATAAAATCCTTATGGAAGAAGGTCATAAAACATATGTGCAACGCCAACGAAGACTAAATCCTAATATGCAAGATGTAGTTAAGAAAGAGATTATTAAACTGCTAGATGCAGGTCTAATTTATCCAATTTCTGATAGTCCATGGGTATGCCCAGTTCAATGCGTACCTAAGAAGGGTGGCATGACTGTCATTACAAATGAGAAAAATGAGCTTATTCCTACTAGGATTGTAACAGGATGGCGTGTGTGTATTGATTACAGAAAATTAAATGATGCCACCAGAAAAGATCACTTTCCCTTACCTTTCATAGATCAAATGTTGGAAAGATTAGCCGGAAATAGTTACTATTGTTTTCTAGATGGATTTTCCGGATATTTTCAAATTCCAATAGCACCCGAAGATCAAGAGAAAACCGTAGGATCAAATCCGAAGGAATGGTCCATTAAATTGGAGGATGCACTCTGGGCTTTTAGAACAGCCTACAAAACTCCAATTGGAACCACACCTTTTAGACTTGTTTATGGAAAAGCATGTCATCTTCCAGTAGAAATTGAACACAAAGCATTTTGGGCTTTGAAGACATGTAATCTTGATTTACATGAAGCCGGACGTCTACGATTAAGTCAACTAAACGAATTAGAAGAATTAAGACATGAAGCATACGAAAATTCGTTAATCTATAAAGAAAGAACGAAGAAATGGCATGATAAAAGAATCAGAAGTTCAAAAGAATTTAAAGAAGGAGACAGAGTTCTTCTTTTCAATTCACGATTCAAGCTATTTCCTGAAAAATTGAAATCAAGATGGTCTGGACCATTCATAGTCAAAAGAGTTTTCCCATACGGAACGATAGAATTGATAAATTCAAATGGGATTGAATTTAAAGTTAATGGTCACAGAGTTAAACATTACATACATGGTCCGATGGAAGTCGACAACGAAGTTAATCACAATTTCGACACCACAGCTAACTAAGTGTGGGGAGAATCAAGTCTTTAAAGGATAATATGTATTTCTGTTAGAGTTAGATTGTCTGTTTTTGTGTAGTTCTCGAAAATGGAACCCGAATGGTCTTTCCCTAGCAGACCCTAAAGAACTAGTCTTCTCCCCCCATTCTGAATTTTTATTTTTTTTTTAGGTTTTTAGGAAATGAAGACTGCCTGTGAATTAAACCATGGTCTAATACTACACGCTTTGATCACTAAACGTAATAATGACATACTACCAAGTGAATTAGTATCAGTAATCAGAGAAAGAATGGACGGAGTTAGAAAAGAATCCAGATGCGAAGATAATAAGTTACAATTTGGTAAAGGAAAATCAAAATTCGCAGCGAAAAGAAGAGCACGACACCTAGAACGATGTCACAAATGCGGAAAATGGTCACATGGAGGTAAATGTTCAAATAATCAAACCTATTCAAACACTGAATTTGTTACTTTATGCAGAGACGGACCGTTCATATGTTTAGAAGAAAAGACACTGAATGCTCGAGGTTACGCCTATGTAGCCATGGAAAACCAATTAAACCGACTATCTTATGAATGGGATAGATCATATAACTAAGAAATCTATTTCACAGGTATGTCTGTACAGTTTTTATTTTTATTTTTATTTTTAACCTTTTGATAATAAACGCTAATTTGTTCGCTAAAAAAGTATTAAATTGGTATTGAATAAAATTAGGTTTGGCGACCGAAATTATTAATATCATTCAAAAATTTATTACATCACTGCGAAATTTAACGTTTATTCTTAAGGTATAAATATCTTTAAACAATCAACCTAAAATATTTCAAAAATTCGTCATGAGTTAAATTAGGTTTTGGAACCGAAATTACTTTACCGAAAAGAGGGCCGCATATTTTTGATAATATTTGATTGATTAAAGTGGGATAAAAAGACAAAAAGATTTTTAATTTTATTTTTACCATGTTTTTAAAATTAATATTTAAATCTTAAATTAATATTGTAAACTTTGTAAAAACAATATATTTAAAATTGTAAATATTTGAAAAATTAATATAAGTTTGGTGTGAATTTATAATATGAATTTTTAATTTTATGCATTTCAAATTTTAAGTTTGGTGTGTAACATGTCTAGGTAGTTAAATGATCAAAACTTTGAGCCTAAACATGATTTTGAGAATTAAAGTGGACTTTTTCAAGTCTAAAATTCATGAACTTGATTTTTGAAAGATAATGCCATTTGAAACTTGTTTAATTGCTAGTAATGATTATTTTGACATGTTATTTGAGTTGAATGCTTATGAACTTGGCGAACATTTTCGTATATGCTTATTTGAAAAAGTGTAGATTTGATAAAAATGTGAAAATAAGCTTAAGTTTAATATAAATTGATAATGTCATTGTAATTATTTTGATTGATGATTTTGCTGACACTAATGCATATTTGGATGCACAAAAATTGTGTTTGATGTGTTTTGCAGACTGAAAGGGGTGAATCTTCATCACAAGCCCGTAATGCTCCTGCTGAGAATGCGGAACAACAGGAGGTGGATAACTACTACAAGCAGGATATACCTCATCCAGTCATGACCTTTTCTGATATGCACTTGGAAGAGTTGCACCCGAACCTGAGATTTGACAGACTTTGGATAGATTATCCAAAATATCAAAGGGGTTTGCATACTCTTCATTCTAAGGTTGTTGAGGTACCAAGGGTCATAGAATGGGGACCCTTAGAAGCTGTAGAATTGGCCGGGCCAATTAGAGAATTACTTGTACAGAGGTATGGTAATTCTTCTTTTAATGACTGGGTACGTTTATTCACCATGCGTAGACCTGTATATAAAGTATGGTGTGAAGAATTGTTGTGTAGTATAGAGTTGAATGATCGGGTAGCTAGTTTAACCGATCGTTCTTTTATTAGATTTTTGTTAGGCGGTTCGATGCGCCACATGTCTTTACTGGACATGGCTCAGGCTTTACGTATATATACGCCTGAGGAGTTAGCATCTGCTGATTGTAGAGGGTTGATACTAAACGGTAGAAAGATAGATGAAAATTTTGATACACACGGTGTGTGGAGTCAAATGACAAGCCATCACCGTTTCAAAGGGGGAAATTACTCTTATTTGGATATAGATAGAGCCGAATTAAGAGTAATTCATAGGTTTTTAGCTAATTCGATTACACAAAGGGGTAAGAACAAGGAAAAAGTAAATGAACAGGATTTGTTTTACCATATGTGTATTCGAGACCCACAAAGCGCTGTAAGTATACCGTATTGTGTGGGTTATTATTTATCAGCTATGGTTCTGGGGATGAGACCGCATAGCATAATAGGAGGTGGTATTTTTATTACTTTGATTGGTGAATATCTCGGTGTGGATATAAGTCGGGGGGGATTATTAGTAGAAGAACCGGAACCCCGCGATACTATAGGTTTAAATGTATACCATGGTGCGAAAGTTTTGAAGAGGCGAAATAACGCCGCAGTACAATACCATGGTAGACATCCACAGGTGGAGAGAAACCAACAGCAAGGTAATGTAGGAGGGGGGAATGAGATGCAACAAATGCAAAGGTTTATAGCTTCTCAGGAGTACGAAAATGCTAGACAGAGAGCATTTGAAGATTGGCAAGTTCATCAGAACCAAATCATAGCTCATTGCCAACATATAGGTAGAAACTATATTCCTACACCGAAACCCATCTTCCCTCCCTGGTCTATAGAGATGCAGCCACCATATCCTACGTATAACCCTGCTGAAGCATTCTATAGCACCTATGGTTATGCCTGGAACCCCTATTGGTACCAGTATCATCCCTAGTATACTTAGTTTTATTTATTTTGTAGTTTGTAATGATTGATACGTTTAATACTTTTGTTAATATTGTAATAGTTTTTATAATTGTCTAACTTTTATTCTTAGATTTTAATAATTTTTGAATGTGGGGTAATATACCAAACTTCAAAAATATGTATATATGTTTGCAGTTGATCTTATGTACACAACAGGGTAAAACAACGCATTTTCAAAGACTGGCATTAAGTTTAGCAAAAGCAACTAATTTTGACGACAAGATGCAAAATATATGTGAAATAACAACAAGACGGAATGTACAAATGATGTGCACCATTTATCATTCAGCAAACAAACGCCAATATATTTGGAAACTTTGGTAAAGCAGTAGTTGTATTAGAATCTAGTGCTCTCTAATAATAAAGAACAGCCCTAGTCTTATATACTGACTACCCAAATCTAGTAAAATTTTTCAAAATTTTCAATTAAATGAACTAAAAATCATGTTTATACATATTTATGAACGATAAAACTAGGTTTTAACACCGAAATTATTGTTACCTCAAAAAGGACATAAATTGAGAAACAAACCAAAATGTTAAAATTCATTTTAAATGGAATAGAGGACGATAAAAAGGAAAATAAAAGCCAAGTGTGGGAAAATTTACCAAGTTATCTTAAACATATGTCACATATATCTGTAACAAATAACTGAAAATACTTTTGCTTTGGACTAAACTAAACTGTTTTACCCGATGAAAGAAAAGAAAAGATGGATCTACACGATGAATCAATTCCATCATTAAAAGGAAGTAAAGTCTTCCGAAAAAGACACGCGCTTCTTGATTTAGGTCATGAAGTTGTCGTCCAGACCAGCTGTAGGTTGACGAAAAATCTAGAAAAGTCATCACTAAAATCAGCAGGAAATCCACGGACCTCAGCATTAAACAGGGTCGCCAAGTGGTCAGATTTATCCTAACCATGAGAAGGATTTATCTTGTACAATGGGAGGGCACTATGCAAAATTAGCTGGATAAGACTAATGAATCAGATCCCCAGAAAGGATAATCTCCTTAAAGATTAAAAATCAGCTTTTAAGACTGATATTACTCAATCCTAGAGATTGACCTTAAAGATTGAGAATTACAAACTCATGGAATTCAATGATATCTAAACTCGAGCTTGAACGAGAAAATATTTTGATCAAAATTACAAACCGATTTGTTTTCTGAAAACCCTATTTTCAATGCGTTCATTACCATTGAACGTAAAATTCTAGGAATTCACCTGGAATTCATTAGGTCACCTGAACTAAATCGGGTGTCAACCGTAAGAACGGTGGTTGCATAGCATGGTCAAAGACAGGACCTTGTGCCATACCAAAAAATTATAAGGGTGAGCTTTACTATTGCTCCTACCAAGGATAGTAATTGCGTCCGACACGTTATAGACCATAATTAAAAGCATGTCAGGGGACATTGCCTTAACAGTTGCTTGTTCAACGCTTTCCTTTACAACCGGACGGTAGTTTACCGAAAGGTAATATACGGGACAAGTAAACTGGACGTGTTGCTTTCCAAATACAAGGTTAGCAAGTGGGTGACACAAAACCGCAAGTTTTGAGCTAAAATTTTCAAATCTGAAACCCACCAAACCCACAAAAATATTTTGCAAACACCGGTAAAGGGTTATTCCGGAAAACTTATCTAGGGTAAAAACTAGATTTAATTTTCAAAAGATCAAATGTTTTCATAAAGATCCAATTTCCTTAATGGATCTAAATTTTTATAGTCATGTGGGACTGTAAACCATATCGTTACTACCATTGTTTATACCGCCGTATAGAAAATCACTGATGTACAAAGTGTGAAGAATAAAGAAGTGATTCTAGTATTTCAAGACGATATTGCTTGAGGACAAGCAACGCTCAAGTGTGGGAATATTTGATAATGCTAAAAACGAACATATATTTCATAGCATTATTCCTCAAGAAAGACAAGCTTTTAGTTGCAATTGTTCTATTTACAAGTGATATTCGTTTAAATAATAAAAGGTGAAGACAAAAGACAAATTCGATGAATTGAAGACGCAAACGACCAAAAAGCTCAAAAGTACAAAAGACAATCAAAGAGGTTCCAATTATTGATAAGAAACGTCTCGAAATTACAAGAGTACAAGATTCAAAACGCAAAGTACAAAATATAAAATTGTACGCAAGGACGTTCAAAAATCCGGAACCGGGACCAGAGTCAACTCTCAACGCTCGACGCAACGGACTAAAAATTACAAGTCAACTATGCACATAAATATAATATAATATTTAAATAATTCTTATAATTATTTAATATATTATATTTATATTTAAACCGTCGGTAAACAAAGAGCCAAACTCCTCTGAGCTGTAAAAGTAAACTCCGCGACTCGCGGAGTTTGAAGGCCAAAAATGCCGTGAGTCGCGGAGCCCCAAGTTTCAAAAATCCCTATAAAAGCAACCAAATTCTGATCGCAAAAACCATCCATCTTTCTCTTTTCTCATACGTAAAACATATATATATATTTATAATTTATATTTTAATTTTAATTATAATTCTAATAATAAAGGTATGTTAGCGAATGTTGTAAGGGTGTAAGTCGAAATTCTGTCCGTGTAACGCTACGCTATTTTTAATCATTGTAAGTTATGTTCAACCTTTTTACATTAATGTCTCGTAGCTAAGTTATTATTATGCTTATTTAAAACGAAGTAATCATGATGTTGGGCTAATTACTAAAATTGGGTAATTGGGCTTTGTACCATAATTGGGGTTTGGACAAAAGAACGACACTTGTGGAAATTAGACTATGGGCTATTAATGGGCTTTATATTTGTTTAACTAAATGATAGTTTGTTAATGTTAATATAAAGATTTACAATTGGGGGTCCCTATAAATTACCATATACACTCAATCGGACACGATGGGCGGGGTATTTATATGTACGAATAATCGTTCATTTAACCGGACACGGGAATGGATTAATAGCCACTAGAATAATTAAAACAGGGGTAAAATTATGTACAAGGACACTTGGTATAATTGATAACAAAATATTAAAATCTTGGGTTACTCTCAGTCGACATCCTGGTGTAATTATTAAACAAAGTATTAAAATCTTGTTACAGTTTAAGTCCCAATTAGTTGGAATATTTAACTTCGGGTATAAGGATAATTTGACGAGGACACTCGCACTTTATATTTATGACTGATGGACTGTTATGGACAAAAACCAGACGGACATATTAAATAATCCAGGACAAAGGACAATTAACCCATGGGCATAAAACTAAAATCAACACGTCAAACATCATGATTACGGAAGTTTAAATAAGCATAATTCTTTTATTTCATATTTAATTTCCTTTATTTTATATTTAATTGCACTTCTAATTATCGCATTTTTATTTATTGTTATTGTATTTAATTGCACTTTTAATTATCGTACTTTTTAATTATCGCAAGTTTATTTTATCGCACTTTTATTATTCGCAATTTCATTATCGTTATTTACTTTATGCTTTAATTTAAGTCTTGTATTTATTTTTAATATTTTACATTTGGTTTTAACTGCGACTAAAGTTTTAAAATCGACAAACCGGTCATTAAACGGTAAAAACCCCCCTTTATAATAATAATATTACTTATATATATGTATTTGTATTTTTATAAAAGAAAACTAATATAGCGTTGAGCTTTGTTTAAAAAAGATTCCCTGTGGAACGAACCGGACTTACTAAAAACTACACTACTGTACGATTAGGTACACTGCCTATAAGTGTTGTAGCAAGGTTTAAGTATATCCATTCTATAAATAAATAAATATCTTGTGTAAAATTGGATCGTATTTAATAGTATTTCCTTGTAAAAATTAATAGTATTTTATACCACTCCGCTATCACATCAACTAACCACCGAAATTTCACGAATAGGTGGTGGCTCATCACGAGTATCAACAACATGGGCAAGAAAAGCCATGCCACCACTAACAAGAAAACGACGTGCCCGTGCAAAAGAACATATCGGCACAAGTCTTCTTCGTCTATCGCCATGAATAATCAACTCTCCCCCACTTGGGGTCTTCACACGTATAAACTTTTCATGGCATGCAATATCGGCTCTATTTCGATCGAGCCAATCCATACCAACAACGATATCAAAATCGCCCAAAGTCATAGGGATGAGATCAATTTTAAAGTTTTCGGTACCAAAAACGACATCACAATTCCTACACACATCAACCACTAGCACCGTCTTGCCGTCCGCTATTTCGACTTCTACTGAACGACTTAACTTAGCTAACGGTCTATCAAGTTTAGGCACAAATTTTGGAGACACAAACGACATATTTGCACCGCTATCAAATAAAATCCTTGCCGGATTAGAATTAACCATGAAAGTACCTGAGACTACTTCGTTTGATTGTTTGGCTTCGTCATTTGTCATCAAATAGTTGCGACCTCGAACCGTACCCGCCGCCTTCTCTAGCCTTTTAACATTATCGTTGTTCAAATCGGGACACTCTGACTTTCGGTGTCCTTCTTTGTTGTAATTAAAACAAGTGAGCTTGTTTATTGAATTTGGCTTGGGCCAATCTCGAGCCATATGTCCACGTACCCCACAATTGTAGCAAGTAGGGACAAAGTTCCCAAAACCACCGGTAGCACCCTTCTTCACACTATTGACACTTTCGGAACCCTTTTTGTTCTTGTTCTTTTTATTTGAAAAATTCGAATAACTCGAACCTTCAAACTTTCTTTATGAAAAACTGAAATCGCTTTTTCTTGGAACCTCCTGCTCAAAACCCCAAGACAACTCGTATAGCTCTTCAAAAGTCTTAGCCATTCCCCGACTAATCTTACCCTTGAACTCGTCGTTCAAAGTACGGTATAAATCTTTCATTAGCTTATGATCGTCACCAACATATTCCGGGCAAACGCGAGTCTTTGCCAAAAAGGTAGACTTGAGAGTAACCAAGTCCATCGAACCTTGTTGCAAATGATGCAACTCGTCCCGGATTCTATCAAGGTCGGAAGAAGTTCGGTATTCTTGGAAGAATTCCTTCTTAAACTCCTCCCATGTCAAGCTCATGCATTGCTCTTCACCGTATAAATTGATTTTATCGTCCCACCACAACTTGCCTTCCTCACGTAGCATGCTAGACCCATATCTCGTCTTCTTTTCGGGAGGACATTCCGCGGTACGGAAAGCTCCCTCGATATCGGAAATCCAACAAGTGCTTTTCAATGGATCCCTCACCCCATTAAACATTGGAGGTTGAGTATCCTTGAAATTTTGGTAGTGGAAGTCCCTCCTTCCACCCTCACCATTACCTTCACCCCCTTCGCCTCGAGGGTAAAAGTTTCTAGCCTCTAAAGCCTCCTCTAATGCGGCTTTCATTCGATCATTGATCATTTCGGTCACTTGTCCATCAACCGACTCTTGGAAGACCTTTCGGACATCGTCAAGAAAATCCTTCTTTAACTTTTTAAAGATGGCCTCAACCTTGGCCGTGAGTTCAACATCCTCACTCGTACCACCGTTATCGTTATCGTGTCCATTTCTCGTCTTCATTCTATAAAACGGAAAGGATTAAACAAAGAACGAAAAGACATAACATGTAAGTATATACATGTACACCACACTACTCCATATTGCTCGACAATCGTCATACATTACTCGTTTGACACGATTTGCACTCGTAACAACGGTAGCTAATCGTTGTTACGCGAGCAAGTCGCATTAACTCGCTAGTACAACGTCCGTCTTGCTTGATGATTGCTAAACACAATACAAAACAATTAGCACAAGGTTAGTTCATATAAACCAAGGCACTAACAATTCCCGATTAGACCCAAAGTCCTACAAGTCCCGCATAAAGCAAACACACAATAAAGTCCAAGTCTAGGCACCTATCTCAAGTCGCCTAAATCCCTTAGACCATGCTCTGATACCACTTGAAACAACCCAACCCGTATTCCATACGATAATTTTTTTTTATAATACACATTTATGCGCCAATTAAATATGTAAACCACAAGTTCCATTTAAACATACATCAATTTAAATGTTTACAAAAGGCACGAAAGCCATTAATTAAGTTTAATACAAGTTTAACCCACTACAAGGATAGTTTATAATCCAAACGACCTCGAGCATGGTTTGAGGCTAAACTACCCAAAACGTTAGGCCAACTTCAAAAGCTAACACCAAAAGCACCCCCGACAACATAAGCGGGAGACCACTAGTCCAAATGTATGCCCTTATACTTGTCCAAGCCGGAACCTATAAAATGGTAAACAACGAGAGGGTAAGCAATGCTTAGTGAGTGCAACAATTATACATACATATATATAACCTACTTACTTACAAACCCTCACCAAATCCGCATACATACTAGTTACATAATCAGCATACCCTTCACATGTATAACGCTAAGTACCACGATAACAAGACTGGTATAACAATAGCATATAACACAACAATACAATATGCTAAACACAAATATAACGATGATGTTCACAACATCCATAGTACTCAAGATCTCAAGGCTAGCCCAACGAATGGTATCATCAACATCGAACTTAAACCCCATTCGCCTACATTAATGTGGTATCGTCAACACCGAACTTTAAACCCACATATGAGGTATCGTCAACATCGAACTTTAAACCCTCATCAACTCACTACAATAGTCGTATGGCATCGTCAACATCGAACTTTAATTCCATACGTGAGGTATCGTCAACAACGAACTTTAAACCCCCATCACAACACAATATACTCTAGTGTATGGTATCGTCAACAACGAACTTTAAACCCACACCCCACAAGTAAATAAATTATATACATACACATATAATTATTCCACTCACCTTGTCACAAGGATGATGATTTAGCACTTCCGAGCTTCAATGCAATGTACCTAAATCATTAAGTGCACATTCAATTTCACAACTAGTGGGATTTACCACAATACTCCCACTTGAGCATTTAATGACCCAATTTGCATTAAATGACTCGACTACACACAACCGCCCATAAATGCCCAAGACTCGACTTTAATCACTAAGACTAGTGAATTAAAGTCTATTAACTTCAATTAACACAAAACTTAAGGTAATCCATACCCATTTCAACTAATTAGGTCAACTAGTACATTTTGACCCATTTTATAACACTTAAACTCACAATCAAGTCAAACTCGCCCATTAACACCTCTTTCATAATTCTTAAAGTGCATTAGTGGCTAACAACACCAATTGACACTTACAACCTCAAATCACAAGGCCAAAACCCTATATTGTGGCTATTAGGGTTTCATTACAACACATAACCCAAACTCGCCCATTTTACCACTAAATGGGTCTTACAAATCACTAGTACCCAAAACCCTAGTTATTAACCAATAAAAACTCAAACTTAGAGTTAGAACTTACCGAGACTATCAACGCGTAGCTAGAGACACAAGGAACAACTTTAAATCTCGCTCCTAGGTTTGATTCACAATCTCCAACTTCAAATCTCAAGATCAAGCTAGGTGGGTTTTGTGTTTTGGGAGAGAAATAGGAAAGAAAATGGAAATGAAAATGAAATAAATGGATGTGTGGTGGAGAGTTAATGCTCCCACCAGATTTACATGTCAAATTACCATTTTGTCCCTCAAAGTCATTTAATTTAAGCTAAAACCGGAATCAGAACTGCAGAATTGCCGCGGCGCGACGCTAAATGTCGCGGTGCGACGTTTCAAAGGAAAAACCACCACTCTTAACTCAACTTCTGATCGTGGTTTGCTTGCTTTGCCGCGGCGCGGACCCATTTGTCGCGGCGCGGCTTAAGGCACGATCTGGTCAGCTCGACCATCTTAAACATAAAAAATCGTTTTACACAACATTAATTCGTTCAAGCCTCCAATACACGTCTAACTCTCATATCTAAGTCTCACAAGACTTAACACTAACCGAAGCTCCTTTAAGACTTATTTACGCACACATTAACAAGTATATATATATATATATATATATATATATATACATATATATATATATACATATATATATATACATATATATATATACATATATATATATATATATATATATCTACACAATTACGCATAAACAACGAGTTATATACGTACAAATGATTAAGTATGTACCTTTCGATATGTACGGGAAAACGGGATGTTACACAAAAGTATCCAGTATTATGAACCATTCAACTAGTCAACGACGACCTTTCAGACTTGTAACTTTGGCATATACATTTTTGTTACTGAGGAACCTTTCATGTTCCACCACATTAACAGTAAATGTACCAGCAAATTCATTAATCTGTGACTTAAAGTCTCTCCGAAAAACCATTATAATTGTTCATTGAAACCCTATCATGTACTCATCCACATCTTGTAATGGTAATTGCCATACCAACTACCGGGAATTAGCAATCAGTATTTCGAATTTCGCAGCAATTCTACGCCAACAGTTATATATATACATATAATGTCTATCTCCTAGACTTACTTACTTCGAATGTGAAGTTTCTGAAAAACACCCCGAACTGCGAAACTAGTCCTCCGAATTTTGGAAAAAAAAATGCTGATAAAGCAGCAAAAACTGTAAACGACTTTAACAGTCGAAAGTTTGATGATAAAGAATAGTATGGTGGTAAAGCTGAGAAAAATAGAAGATTTGGAACTGAAAAACGGATTGAGCAGACCATGAAGGAGGCTGTGGACAAATCACAAAGACGAAATCTACCTTCAAAGAATACAAATGATTTAGTGTCTGCTGAAACCATTGGTAAGAACCTTACTTCTTATTCTAAACCTTCACAGACAGATTTTTCGCATCATCCTCTGATATTAGAAATTCTAAGATATCATCGTATCTTCCATTATAAATATCCTCCATATTTCTGAAGATATTTTCATAACTATTCTTATCTGAAATCATTTATCTCTTCACACTATCGGTGTTACATCATAAAAGAAACTATTTTAGTTTCTAATTTCTGAAAATTTCGAAAAATGGATGTTTTTGAAGTAGTGTTGGGAATTGAAGCATGAGTTAGTATAATATAATGACACTTGATCAACGTGATTATATTACAATAAGTCATGCTGAGTTTCTAATGGAACGTGATAAAGGTTCACAGATCATACCCTCATCATGAACCATGTTACATAACTCTTCCATTCTATTTAACCCCTAAACTATCAAGAAAATATTTTCTTAATGATTAGGTTTTTTTTTCCGAGGTATTCTGGTAATTTGACAAGTCAGATTGTGCTATTACCATTTCTTTCTTAGAACATTAATTATGTTCATTCTGAAATTCATACCTACGAATTCTGGACCATTATTCGCTTGATTTAAAGTCAGGAAGATAAAACAAAAGCATGAAGCTTCAAAATATCAATGGGAGTATATATAAATCACAGTAAATTGGAGAGAGTATTAACTGTGGATGTCAATGGAAAGACAGAAGCAGAGACATCGAAATATAAGGGAAGATATAAAACCCAACAACCACCCAGAAATTACAAACCATGTATATCAATGCGTATAGCAATATAAAGACACGGGAGAATGAAAAATACTATAACCCCAAGGTAATAGTAGAAGAAAATAATTTCCTCTGGTGGTAGATGAAAAAGAAGAATGAATGATACGATAGCCAAGAAAATATCAAGAATCAGAACTGGATTAAGCATTTCACAATCTTTTGGAAGTATGAAATAAGGAAGAAGATGTAGGAGTGGTGAAAATAATGAAACGAAAGTGGTTAATTTATAGCAAAATATCAGACATAACAATCGAGGTAGATTACGCATTTAAAGGAAATCTTAATTTCCTTAAATTTTGAAGAATCAAATCTTATTTAGATTATGAAGATTTTCTATTCCTTAAATTCCGAAAATCAATCATAACTACGTCAAAAGTTAAGACGAATCTCTATTCTTTCATACGCATCGAGAAATCGGATTGTTTTATCCATATTATTCAACGATGATAAAATTCTATTTATCAACTCATATTCGTCATGAAAACATTTTTATTGTTAGCCATGACGACCTCACTCAAATTTCGGGACGAAATTTCTTTAACGGGTAGGTACTGTGATGACCCGGAAATTTCTGACCAAATTTAAACTTTATCTTTAAATGATTTAATGTTTTCGACACGATAAGTAAAGTCTGTTAAACTGAATCTCAAAATTTTGAACTATTCAAATATCTTTCGGTTGTTCTCGACGATTCGCGATCAATTATATGTAAATAGATACATATACTATAACTTGAAAACGTAACAAAGTGTTAAGTAAACGATACTGTGCATTAAACTTATTGGTTTGATTATCTGATTGATATATTTTACTACGAAGTTAAAATGTTATGTTAAACGATTGAATTAAAAGATATTTACTGAGTCCTTTAAGGATTATGATATTATTACGAGTCTCTGTTGTGAGGTCCACATTGATTTAAGAAATTATTCCTTTTTAACGGTATTCGAAATATATGGTAAAGTGTTTGTTTAAATAACGTAATTTGGACACATACAATAATAAGAAATATTAACTGTTAGAATTAAAGCTATGAATAACTTGCGATGTGTAATTTAAAACGTGTTTATTAATATTAAAAATATATATTAAAATGATTAAATATAATATTTAACTAGATATAAAACGTCTTGGATTTGGATATACTTGATTAAATAACGAGACATTGATTTATAAAAGTAAATGACCAAAACACTCAAATGTATAAATTATATTTCGAGTGATATAGTTTAGGAATAATTTAAGGCTATATTTTGACAAAGGTACGTATCCCAAAACGTAAAATGCAAGTTTTCTCAGTATACGAAAGGACGTTCGAAAAACCGGAACCGGGACAGAAGTCGAGTGACAACGTACGACTTATCGGGACGAAAATTATAAGTTAACTATGCACATGAATTTAATATAATATATAATTAATTATATAAATTATTTATTATATTTATATTATAATATTATGTCGACAAGCTAGTGTACAAAAGAGATGTGAGCTGTCCAGGCAGGCCATGCGATCGCATGGCATTTGCACTAGAAGCCCATGCGATCGCATGGGCATCAGATTCAGAAAACATTATAAAAGCTCGCGAGTTCAGTTGTTTGTCACACACACATATTTATTTATATTACTTCCTCCGTATTTAAATTATTATTATTATTATTATTATTATTATTATTATTATTATTAAGATTAATATTATTATTAATCTTATTAATTATTAGTATTATTAATTATTAATTAGTAATATACATAAAATACTACGACGAGGTTATGAGCGTGTCACTTTCAAAAATGGGTTTTTGAGCGGGATAAAGTTAAGGAAATTATGGGTTATAGCTATGGAGGTTATAAAATATCCCGTTCTTATTGATTAAAAACGTTCCATATTAATTGATTTCGTTGCGAGGTTTTGACCTCTATATGAGACGTTTTTCAAAGACTGCATTCATTTTAAAGCAAACCATAACCTTTATTTCATCAATAAAGGTTTAAAAAGCTTTACGTAGATTATCAAATAATGATAATCTAAAATATCCTGTTTACACGCGACCATTACATAATGGTTTACAATACAAATATGTTACAACGAAATAAGTTTCTTGAATGCAGTTTTTACACAATATCATACAAGTATGGACTCCAAATCTCGTCCTTATTTAAGTATGCGACAGCGAAAGCTCTTAATAATCACCTGAGAATAAACATGCTTAAAACGTCAACAAAAATGTTGGTGAGTTATAAGTTTAACCTATATATTATCAAATCATAATAATAGACAACAAGATTTCATATTTCAATACACATCCCATACATAGATGCATATTTAAGAATACCTGGTAACCGACATTAACAAGATGCATATTTAAGATTTCATATTTCAATACACATCCCATACATAAAAATCATTCATATGGTGAACACCTGGTAACCGACATTAACAAGATGCATATTTAAGAATATCCCCATCGTTCCGGGACACCCTTCGGATATGATATAAATTTCGAAGTACTAAAGCATCCGGTACTTTGGATAGGGTTTGTTAGGCCTAATAGATCTATCTTTAGGATTCACGTCAATTAGGGTGTCTGTTCCCTAATTCTTAGATTACCAGACTTAATAAAAAGGGGCATATTCGATTTCAATAATTCAACCATAGAATGTAGTTTCACGTACTTGTGTCTATTTTGTAAATCATTTATAAAACATGCATGTATTCTCATCCCAAAAATATTAGATTTTAAAAGTGGGACTATAACTCACTTTCACAGATTTTTTTTACTTCGTCGGGAAGTAAGACTTGGCCACTGGTCGATTCACGAACCTATAACAAATATGTACATAAATATCAAAGTATGTTCAAAATATATATACAACACTTTTAATACATTTTGATGTTTTAAGTTTATTAAGTCAGCTGTCCTCGTTAGTAACCTACAACTAGTTGTCCACAGTTAGATGTACAGAAATAAATCGATATATATTATCTTGAATCAATCCACGACCCAGCGTATACATATCTCAGTATTGATCACAACTCAAACTATATATATTTTGGAATCAACCTCAACCCTGTATAGCTAACTCCAACATTCACATATAGAGTGTCTATGGTTGTTCCGAAATATATATAGATGTGTCGACATGATAGGTCGAAACATTGTATACGTGTCTATGGTATCTCAAGATTACATAATATACAATACAAGTTGATTAAGTTATGGTTGGAATAGATTTGTTACCAATTTTCACGTAGCTAAAATGAGTAGTTTTTATCAATTTTGTTTTGCTCGCCATTTCTTCGTTTCTAATCCGTTTTGAGTGAATTAAGCGGTCACGATTTTGTATTGAACTTGACTTTATGAAACTAAATAGAAAAGGTATAGGTTTATAGTCGAAAATACAAGTTACAAGTCATTTTTGAAAGAGGTAGTCATTTCCGTCGAAAGAACGACATCTTGATGACTGTTTTGAAAAACATACTTTCACTATGAGTTTAACCATGATTTTTGGATATGGTTTCATGTTCATAAGAAAAATCATTTTCCCAGAAGTATAGCTTTTAAATAAAAGTTTTTCATAGTTTTTAATTATCCAAACCAAAACAGCCCCCGGTTGTAACTACGACGGCGTAAATCCGATTTTATGGTGTTTATCGTGTTTCTGGGTTTTAAATCATTAAGTTAGCATATCATATAGATATATATCATGTGTATAGTTGATTTTAAAAGTGTAGTTAGAAGGATTAATTTTATTTGCGAACAAGTTTAGAATTAACTAAACTATGTTCTAGTGATTACTAGTTTACCACTTCGAATATGATAGCTTTTTATGTATGAATCGAATGATGTTATGAACATCATTACTACCTTAAGTTCCTTGGATAAACCTACTGGAAAAGAGAAAAATGGATCTAGCTTCAACGGATCCTTGGATGACTCGAAGTTCTTGAAGCAGAATCATGACACGAAAACAAGTTCAAGTAAGATCATCACTTGAAGTAAGATTGTTATAGTTATAGAAATTGAACCAAAGTTTGAATATGATTATTACCTTGTATTAGAATGATAACCTACTGTAAGAAACAAAGATTTCTTGAGGTTGGATGATCACCTTACAAGATTGGAAGTGAGCTAGCAAACTTGAAAGTATTCTTGATTTTATGTAACTAGAACTTGTAGAATTTATTAAGAACACTTAGAACTTGAAGTTAGAACTTGAGAGAGATCAATTAGATGAATAAAATTGAAGAATGAAAGTGTTTGTAGGTGTTTTTGGTCATTGGTGTATGGATTAGATATAAAGGATATGTAATTTTGTTTTCATGTAAATAAGTCATGAATGATTACTCATATTTTTGTAATTTTATGAGATATTTCATGCTAGTTGCCAAATGATGGTTCCCACATGTGTTAGGTGACTCACATGGGCTACTAAGAGCTGATAATTGGAGTGTATATACCAATAGTACATACATCTAAAAGCTGTGTATTGTACGAGTACGAATACGGGTGCATACGAGTAGAATTGTTGATGAAACTGAACGAGGATGTAATTGTAAGCATTTTTGTTAAGTAGAAGTATTTTGATAAGTGTCTTGAAGTCTTTCAAAAGTTTATGAATACATATTAAAACACTACATGTATATACATTTTAACTGAGTCGTTAAGTCATCGTTAGTCGTTACATGTAAGTGTTGTTTTGAGACCTTTAGATTAACGATCTTGTTAAATGTTGTTAACCCAAAGTTTATAATATCAAATGAGATTTTAAATTATTATATTATCATGATATTATGATATATTAATATATCTTAATATGATATATACATTTAAATGTCGTTACAACGATAATCGTTACATATATGTCTCGTTTCGAAATCCTTAAGTTAGTAGTCTTGTTTTTACTTATGTAGTTCATTGTTAATACACTTAATGATATATTTAATTATCATATTATCATGTTATATATAATATAACAATGTATTAATATGCTTCATATATATTTAGTAAGACGTGGTTATAACGATAATCGTTATATGTATCGTTTCGAGTTTCATACGTCAATAGTCTCCTTTTTAAGTATATAACTTATTGTTACTATTTTTAATGAGATAATTGATGATCATTATATCATGTTAAACATATATATTTATTCATTTATGTATCATCATGTCATATACAACTTATAGCGTTCGTGAATCATTGGTCAAACTGGGTAATCAGACGTTTACAAAATTTCCGTTTCAATTAACCAAGTCTTAACAAGTTTGATTGCTTAACATGTTGGAAACATTTAATCATGTAAATATAGTTTTCATTAAACATATAATCATAGAAACGTTCGAAAAAGTTCGGGTCACTACAGGTTATGGGTAACGTTCATGGGTATTATTTACAAGTCAAACCTAGTGTTTATCATATTCGTTGCGTCTACGTACTTTCCTGTAATATGAAATCACAATATTGATACGTAAGCATTCATATCTTATCTTTTATATATTAATTGTGTATCCATGTCTAGTGCTCGAGTATATATGTTTAGGCATGCCAGTATGCTAAATTTCGTCGTTAAACGGTTTAAATTGAATCACGAATTAAATACATACATTACTAGTAAAAGGTATATGATATACATGTTTTTGGAAAGCTAACGAAAAATCAATAACTTTTCATTTAGATATCGAATAAGTTCGATGAACGGATTAAAAGATATGATCAACTGAATTATGATTGACGTTAATTGAAATTGCTTTTGAATCTGCAATTAAGATTTAAACAACTTGTTTACAAGATTGATAAAATGAATTTTTAAATATTACCAGCCGAGTAAATGAATCCTTATATAAGGTACGTCTCGTTTGTTGAACTATTGTCAAAATTGACTTTTTGAAATGACTTTGAATAACTTTTGTATGTCGATCTCGAGCATTAGGATTGTGATACATTATGACCAGACCAAGCTTGATAGACATTTATTGACCAACATATGTTCTCTAGGTTGAGATCTACGATTATTTGATATTTCGAGTTTCGATCACATTACGATGAACAACTTTATGTGCTGCTAAGGTGAGTTTCATTGCTCCCTTTTTAATTGCTTTTGCAATATATTTTTGGGCTGAGAATACATGCACTTTACTTAAACGCAATGGATACAAGTACATACTTAATTCTACACTGAGTTTAAACCGAAAATCCCTTAGCTTTGGTAACTAGTAACTGCAAGTACATAGGATATGGACTGGTGAGCGCGAATAACAGTATATGGATCCATAGGGCTTGACATCCCCGTTCGAGCTAGAGCGCTAGCCTTTTAACGGACGTTTGTTATTTGAGTTTAGGACACCTTGGTTTGCGTGTATTAAAACGAATGGGGTATTTATCATTATAACGTTAAAGTTTAGTTACCAGGGTGCTCTGTTATGTAGAATCTTTTGATAAACGTTTTAGGATGAAACAACTAAATTCTTGTGATCCACTTTTATATACAGATTATGCGAAACACTAAAACTATGAACTCACTAACCTTTGTGTTGACACTTGTTAGCATGTTTATTCTCAGGTTTCCTAGAAGTCTTCCGCTGTTTGCTTATATGTTAGACAAGCTATGTGCATGGAGTCTTATATGGCATATTTTTCAAGGAAACGTTGCATTCACCAAATCATCACCATCTATCTTATTTTGACTGCATTGTCAACGGAAGTATTGTTGTAAACTATTATATTACGGTGATTGTCTATATGTAGAAATCATCAGATGTCGAAAACCTTTGATTTAAATATTCATTTATAGGGTGACTTTTCAAAAGAATGCAATGTTTACAAAACGTATCATATAGAGGTCAAATACCTCGCAATGAAATCGATGAATGACGTGTTTGTCCATATGAATTTGGAGCGATCGGCATAGTTACGAAGTAGTAATTTAATTTATCACCATTGTTTCTGTACTTTTTATCTAAAAACTGGTGATATATTTACCTTGTGGTTTTACTGTTGATCTTTTCGTCGCGGGTCTCGGTTGTGGTGGCTGGAATTTCTGTCGGAATTTCGGTCGTCGGAGTTTCTGAGATTTTTGGGGTTTGTTTGGTCCTCTACTTGTTGGTGAGGTTCCGTTTCATTCCACTTTAATTGTCGTCGTATCTCGCTAGGGTTGCTACGATGTTGTTGCCGCCGCTGTCGACTTTGTCAATTTCGAAAAATGAGATTTAAAGGTGTGGTCTCTCGGGGGCTCTTCGACTGCCTGTTCGGTGGACTTGTCTGTTATTTGGGGGTTGATCTTCTTCGATTTACTGGTCTCGGGGTAAGTGTTCTTGGGTTTCCAGGTGTACGGAGTAACTGATTAGATGAGGATCAGGTGCTGCACTTTGTGACGGGCTTGTGAGGTGGTGGACCGGGGGTTTTTTCCGAGCTTGGTCAGGCTTGAAGGGTTGTATATAAATAGGTCTATATTTACTTATTTAGGCAGGGTTGCAACTTGTATTTGTTGTTCATGTTCTATCATGTTGTTTGGTGTTTATTAGATTTCAATTTGGTACACTCAAGTACCTTTCAACGTTCGTTAATTCTGGTTATATGTAAGGTTACGAAATACAAGTCATCAGATCTACTCAATTATATATTCTTCGTGATCTTTACCATATATATTTTGGCGAAAAATAAAAGAAATAAAAGACGTAATAATTAATACCCATGGGGTTGAATTTAACTTATTAAATTCCTTAAAAATTTTGGCATATAATTTAAAGATAATGATAAATCAACTCGAGTTTTTGATATATTCAATATTTTGTTGCATTAAGTTGTTTGTGCAATAAAACTATCAATATCAATATATCAATATATTATTATATTATAAATATAATTAGATTTATCAAATAACTGAATGAGAATATCATCGATCTCCTTTACATTAAAGCTCAAATTCCGGATAATTGGATTTACAAATAACAAAAAAGAAGAGTTTAATTTTAATAAAATATTCACGATCACAATACAAAATCTTTTGTAATCTTGGAGACTAACTACAATAGTCACCCTTTCAAGATTACATGCTACTAAAAAGCTAAGCTACAGAATCTACTTTCTGTGGTTTTATATTTGAAAGTAATAAAAACAGCTAAAAGATATATAAACTGGAAATTAGCTATTGGAATAAAGTAACACGAGATTTACTTTTATTTTAAGTTTATAAATACTGCATATCATGATACAAACTTTTGTTTGATTGTCTCTTCCAAGCTTACATAGTGCGTATGTTTCTCCTTCTGCTGACTTTTTTGCTATAAATCAAACATATTTACTTGCTTCGTTTTCTTTTATTTATTTATTTTTTTAGTACATTGTCTGGTTGGTCCCTCTGGTTCACGTGAAATGAAGTCGTTGATCCCTTAACTTTTTTTTTTTTTTTCTTTTTTTTTTTTTGAGGTGGTTGGATCATGTGGTTTACAAAATAGGTGTGGACGGTCCCTATTAGTAACGATCGTTGAACTTCAGTCATGTGCCATGCATGGTATTTTCATCTTTTACAGATTTTTTTTCGAAATAGTAAAAAAAAGAATGGTATTTTACATAAATAGTTTTTCAAACTCAAACTTTATAAAAATAGGAAAACCGGCATTTGAATTGCCGGTTTGTCACTTTTCGACCCAAACCGGCATTCCAAATGCCGGTTTGGAGCAAAAAATTTACAAAATGTCACGTAGGTAAACCGGCGTTTGGAATGCCGGTTTGCCTACGAGGCATTTTTTTTTTTTTTTTTTTTTTTTTTTGAGATCTTACATTTTCGGTTTTTAGAAAAAGATACTCAAATAAATATATACTTCCATTCTCGTATTTTTTTCTATACATTCAAATTAGACATTTTATTTTAGAGAGGTGATACTCACACATTAAATTTTAATCCATACACACTTTTATATCATAAACTTACAATAAAAGGTCTAATTTGAATGTTTAGGGAAAAAAAAAATACAAGAACGGAAGTATATATTTATTTGAGTATTTTTCTGAAAATCGAAAATGTAAGATCTCAAAAAAAAAAATATATACAAAAAATGTCACACACCAAACCGGCTTTCCAAACGCCGGTTTGCCTACGTGGCATTTTTTGTAATTTTTTTTCACCAAACCGGCATTTGGAATGCTGGGTTGGTTCGAAAAGTAGCAAACCGGCAATTCAAATGCCGATTTTCTGTATTTATAAAGTTTGAGTTTGAAAAACTATTTTTGTAATATGCCATGCATTTACTATTCCGAATTTTTTTTATCTTTTACATCACATTTTCTTCTTCCAGATTTCTTTTCTTCAACAATGAACCCAAACTCAAAACCCCTTAAATTATATAAATACCGCAAAATCCAAAATGTCTCATAACAAAATTACCATCATCATATTTTCTACCATTCCTTTACGATAATAAATCAAATGGAAGGATATACTCACTGATTTGGTTCCACTCTAGTATTTCAGTTTCAGTTTGAAAACGATACCTCGGGAGTATCTGATTGGATTTCAAAAACACTCACGTGATTGGTTAGTCAGAGATAGGAGAAGCACCATGTTAGGGTGAGAATTGGATTTCACTACCATCTTCAATCGACTCGGAAGGGTGCGAATTGCAAAATCCTAGACTGCGCTCAAATTCCGACCACCAGAGAACACCTCACGTGCCGCATTCCTCCGCCACCTAACGATCATGAACCGGCGTGTGAGAGAGCGTGGTACCACCTCTGCCTTCGTTATCTGTTCCGGTTACTCGTCTAGTAATTTGACCATGCCCCGGTGAGAGCAGTGGCGACTTTTGAGTATAAGGAGTGGGGTTGTATGACCCCCACGTGTAATTTTTTTTTTTTTATAGAATGTATACTTCAAATTGTATAGGACACCACTAAATTTAAGGATATGACCATATATTTTTGAAATTTATGGTTTTGTTAGGTACACAACCAATAAAGTACCCTTATAATATAATTATCTTTGAAAAAGATTTCGGAAACCCCATTAAACACTACTACACAAATGAGAATGCAAAATCCCAAAACGAAACCGATTTTTTGAGAAACCCTTAAAAACAGGCTTCGAAAGTGAATTGGAACCGGTTTTAAAAAGAAGGAAACGGGGAACCGTTTTTACAAAAAACCGGTCTCTATTCCTAACTTTCGAAACCAGTTCCTTGATAAAAACCGGTTTCAACTTTGGAAAGCCTTTTTTTAAAGAAACCGATCTCGATGCTATAGCGGGAAAATGAAAAAGTTGAAAAACCCAGTTTATACATTCCCTCTTAAACTCATTTTCACTTCTCCTTGAAAAATATATTTCTAAAAACTCATTTTCATCTTCTCTTTAATTCACAATAAACTTCTTTATCCTCTTTCAAGTTAAATAGGTTCGATTCGTGTACTTTAATTTCAAAACACGTTCGATTCATCTTCTCTTTTACTCTTCTTTTTACGTTTTGGTTTATTGAACTCGGTGCATGCAAGTCTTTACTTATATTTGTTATTGTTTTGCAGCCTTTAATTTGTTGAATCTGCAACGAGTAATTGTAAACAAGTATGATTCGTGTATATATTTTACTTATTTGATTTATTTTGCTTATTTGTAAAGATGCTCGATTCGTGTATGAAGGTTCGATTCGTGTAAACAGGTTCGATTCGTGTATGAAGATTAGCGAAACGATGAAGAGTAGCAGTAGTTGAAGGATGACCCGCAGTGGAAGGATGGAGATGAAGATTAGATTTTAGATGTATAATGATTTTTTTTAAAATGAGAATACAAACCGGTTTTTTATTTAAATCGGTTCCAGTTTCAGAACCAGTTTCAAAACTGGTCTCAACTTTCTAAACCCCTCCATTTGCAAATCGATTTTAAAACTGGTTTCGAATCACTTTTTTGTAGTAGTGGGATTTTCATTTGTGACGACCCGGAAATTTCCGATCAAATTTAAACTTAATCTTTATATATTTTCGACACGATAAGCAAAGTCTGTTAAACTGAATTTTAAAAACTTTGAACTGTATTCATGTATACATTTGACCTTTAACTGTTTCCGACGATTCACGAACCTATAAACACAAATAGAAATGTACATGTAATTAACTAAACATATACATACTTACATATTGTAATATAAACATAGTAGAGAACTGATATGTGATTTAGTTATTAAGAAAAATAAATTAAAATAACTAAAACTTGTTATTAATTGATTTTGAACATATTTTGTCAACGATTAACAAAGTATAAATTGTATAATGTTATACTTTGAATTTAAATCGTTTTGATATATATATAATTGGTACATATATCTAAGTAATGAATCTAGATATGTAAAACATAATTAAATATAGTAAATTGAATATACATACAATATATAAACAAAGTTATTATTATATGTATATTGATAAAATATATGCATATTAATTAAATGTTATTATTAAATAATACATAATTAATAATATGTAATGCATATATATAAAATATGTAGTATTAGTATATTAAATAAAAATACAAATTAAAATATAGATGTTATATTAACACTAATATTATTATTATTACTTTTATAATTATTATTAAAATTTTATTATTTAATTTAAGTACTGTTATTGATATTATTATTATTATTATTAATTTTTAATATTTATTAACGATAATTAAAAACCAATAAAACCGTACAATCTGTTGTAATCAAAATCAAACTGTGATTTATTTTTTTTGTTCCTGTCTGTTAAATGGATACCAGTCGACTTCAATTGTCACTACCATCCAATTGTGCTTAAATCATGTTACAGTATCAATCCAATTCAGTACACATCAATTTTTCTTTTTACTTTATTTCTGATCCTGATTGCCTAACTAATATCTGTCTATAAGCTGGAATGCAAATTGAAATAAATCACAGAGATAAATCCAATTTTGATTAACAACCACACTCAGCCTTATTTTGTTATTTTCTGTCTCTGTTCTTGATTGATTGGATGTCGATGCCAATTAGTTATAAGACAAACAATTACTCTGTGGATTTAAGAATCTCATTCAATTTCACACTCAAAATTCATTTCCAATTACATTTAACAGATTTTAGAAAATTGAATTAAACAGAAGAAAAAAAACCAAGAACATCGTGTCACCACAACCATCGGCTTCCACCACACTTTGAATCACCACCATAAAATCATAAACCTTCAAAAACCACCATAACCCATAGCTAGAGAACCACCCGCCACCATCTTCTTCAACCTATTTAAAACGTCACCAACGAAAACCCCTTAAAACTCATCATCTTTGATCACGTTTTTTTTAACAAACCCACTAATGACTTTCACAATCACCACCAATGACCACCACGTTGTATTCTTCAATCCACCAAGAAACTCACACCACCTTCCTTCCTCTCTCTCTCTCTTAGTTCTTCTCTCTCTTGAAAACCACCAACTGTGATCGATACCCACAAAACCGCCACTCTCATCATCTACATTCACCAACCTGCACAACCTATCACCACCACCACAACCGTGAGAAAAACTGCTGCTGTAGCAGTCTACTTGTTTCAATTCAAAACACACCAAAACCATGGAAAGTTCTGCGATAGATGCAAGTGGATAAAAAGGTCACGATTTAAATAATGATGGTGGAATCATTTACGCTGCTGTTGCAGCTAACTGCTATTGCAGTTTCTTTTTGTTCCTGCTCGAATATGTTTGAGAAAGGAGATAAATCACGAAGATAAAAGATAACTTATAATGGGAAAGAAGATGATACCGATGACCCTACTTAATTTATTATCTAAATATACAAAGCTTGATCATCAAAGTGTCGGTAATTTGTCTGATTATGATAATGGGTGAACCGACGACCCCACCCTTTGTTCTCTTATCAATTTCTCCTAACCTACTTCTAAATCCACGAAAACATTTACTGGATTATAATTGGACTTATGAACGGTTGGGCTTGTAATATTACTTTTGGGCTGTGACCCAAATATTCTCTCCTGTTGGACCCGAAACTGCTGCAGCCCATTACTTGTTCCTATTTCATTGCACACCATTGCTGCACGCTCCATCTGTTTCTATTCTTTTTGTTCTGGTCGACGTGTATGATGTATGATGATAGAAGTTACAGAAAGTTAATGATGATGATGGGAAAATGGAAGATGATGATAATGATGATAATGATGATCCCTTGATTAAGTTATGATTAATTTGAGTTCCAATCGAATTGAATTAAGAAGAAGAAATATGAAACAGATAGAATTACGGGTTATATTTAGTTAACAGTTGTTATAAATCAGAAAAATAAGGATAGACGGATGGTTATGGGTATTTGTGTTAACGAGAGGTCGGGGGTTCGAACCTGGTCTCTGCCATTTTTTTTAGGAAAGCTTATAAGGTAGTTTTATCTATTATTATCACTATTATTATTATTTATTATTATTATTATTATGATAATTGTTATTATTTCCTAACATTTAAAAATACGATTTTTATTATTATTAATCTAATTCATAGTATTATCATTTTTAAAAATTTTATTATTAACAAAAGTATTTTTATTAAAAATTATCATTTTCATTATTACTATAAGTATTATTATCATTAAAAACTATCATCATTATTATTATCAATCTTACTACAGATATTATTATCATTATAAGAATTATTATTTTTAAAATCATAATCATTATTATTATCATTATTAAGTATAATTACTAATATTATTATTATAAAATAATACAATCTTTTAGTTATTATTAATAATATTATTTTATCAAATGATTTTTAGTTACATAACATTATAGTTAAAAACATATAACATATCTATTTTAACGTTTTATAATAAGTACTAATTATTTAGTTAAAGTACATAAAATAGAAATATTTAAATTATTTATTGATGAAATATATAATCTAACAATTATATTACTAATAATATGTAAATTTAGTTGTTCGATTACAATTATGTGTGTTAATATATATATACATAAATGATAATAGGTTCGTGAATCCGAGGCCAACCCTGCAGTTGTTCAATATAGTTATATGTATTTTTACTACAAAATACATTCGGTGAGTTTCATTTGCTCCCTTTTATATATATTTTTGGGACTGAGAATACATGCGCTGTTTTTATAAATGTTTTACGAAATAGGCACAAGTACTAAAACTAATTCTACGTGGGTTTAAACCAGAAATATACCCTTAGATTGGTAACATTAAACTACTTGTCTATGTACGGTAGGCGCGAATCCTAAAGATAGATCTATTGGGCCTGACAAACCCCATCCTGACTATGGGATGCTTTAGTACTTCGAGGTTATTTTAAACACACCTGATCTGGTGTACTTCAGAGGGTAAAACATGAATGTTAAGGCTTGTTACCGGGTGCCTACAACTTATAGAATACTTTTATACACTTGCGAGTGTACATATATTTATAAACGGAAATCTTGTGGTCTATTAATATATTAAAAATATTATTATGATAAACCTATGAACTCACCAACCTCTTGGTTGACACTTTAAGGCATGTTTATTCTCAGGTACGAATTAAGTCTTCCGCTGTGCATTTGCTCATTTTAAGGACATTACTTGGAGTCGATCAGCGCAATGGGACCAAATGTTGATGACTTCGTCCAGGTGGATAAGGACGGGTTCTCACAGGTGGTATCAGAGCGTTGGTCCTAGTGAACCAGGTCTTGCATTAGTGTGTCTAACTGATAGTTGTTAGGATGCATTAGCAAGTCTGGACTTCGACCTTAGCTGCATATTATACGTATTGTTTATCATTCTTAGTGGAAAATTATCTGCTTATCATTTCTAAGTCTAGACACGACTTCCTGCACTTATTTGATAGATAGTGTACCGATAAATCCATATCTTAGCGTATCTGCTAATTCATATCTTAGCGTATCTGTTACTGTAGACTTTATCTGACACGTTTCCTTATCTTTCTTCATAATCTACGGGGATTTTTTTTGTACTATGTATAGGTATTCTATATAATTAGAATATCATCCGATATCCAAAAATCATTTCATATCGAAAAATCCTTTATTCAATCATACACAATGGAACTCACCATTAGATCAGGTCCCTTGAATTCCGATATGGAGTCCCACTCCAGTCCCAGAAGCAGCGTCACCAGAATGAATCAATCAATCAGTCATCCCCGATTCATCTGATGGGTTCGTAGTCTACTTGGTCATTGGAGACAAGAAGAATGTGATCCCTTCCACCCACCTTATTGCCCTCTTGGCAAAGAACCTGAAGCACTTACCTGTAAACGTGTTCGAAATACCATTTTCTCTCTCATTTCCAGAGTATCTTGTCATGATTATATACTATCTCGAATTTTAGATCTTACTCATCCGCTCGTTTCGACCGACAATCATCCCGGAATAATAGAAGAAGTCAACGAACTTCGTGCTTGAGTTGTAGTTCTGGAAAATATGGTGCAAAACCTACCAGCTCCAGCAACATCACCGGCACCAACAGTACCACCAACATCAACACCAGTACCACCAACAATCTAAGTTTCAACATCACATGCCTCAATATCTCATTCTGTACCTCGAGCATAATCATCGTTCTACGAATCGTTCTATCTACTTTATCTTCGTTCTACATATCGTTCTACATCGATTATCTTCGTTCGACATGGCGATTATGTAATTTCTAAAGTTTTAGAGATTATGTAATCTAGTATTAACGATTAATCAAATGAGTTTAATATCTTATTGACTCATTAAATCTATGATTACATCTGAAGAAAATATATATGTAGATATGTTTTCATAAAGATTGTAATTAAAAATATCTCTCGTACAAACTGTTAATGGTGAAAATATTTTAACGGGTAGGTAATACCTGAGGAATATTTAGATTTCACATTAATAAGTTATACTGTACATTCTTCGAATCTGATTCAACGATCATTTACTATCCTGCTTACATCCACAGATATACGAATCCGTTCTCCACTGAATAACCATTTTATTCGATTTCATATTTGGATTTTGACTTATCAGAATCAAACAAGTGGCATAATGAAGAAAATATTGGACAATTAAAATGAATTAAAATATTGATTATAACATATGAAACTAAACAATTCTTCAAGTCTGTCACTTGATTTTCATCTTGAACCTCATTTGTACCTTGACGATTACAATCCGCGTTCAAACCTTTCATGATTCTTGAAAACACCTCGATTGAGAGAATGAACCAACTGCATTTTACCTACGGAAGAAAAGATTGATGCATATAGAT
The DNA here is from genome assembly GCF_046630445.1 of Rutidosis leptorrhynchoides. Lineage (NCBI taxonomy): Eukaryota > Viridiplantae > Streptophyta > Magnoliopsida > Asterales > Asteraceae > Rutidosis > Rutidosis leptorrhynchoides. The sequence continues at coordinate 93,662,601 of NC_092338.1, read as the reverse complement.
ATGCACCTGAAAAACCCTCGGAAACTGAGTAAACGTTTAACACGTTGTTGTGCTAATTCCTTTAGTGTTATTATTACCCAAAATAATGTGGTAATCCCTTTCAAAGTAGCAAATTTTGTCACAGCTCCAGCAAGTCAACTCCGACTTTTCATCCGAAACAACCTTATTATAACCTTGATATATACGCGTACTCTGTATTGTTACTGGGGAACCTTTTATATTCCACCATATTACCATCAGCGTTTAATCATCTAAAAACACAATTCTCCTAAAACCACCTCGGCTTGATAACCGATGTCCCAGATCCGTTAACTTTGAAAATGCTGAAGAAGCAGCATGTAGTAAATGGTCTTAATGGCCAAAGGTGATGATAAAAGAATGGAGTGTTGGGAACGCTCGATAGAAAATTTGGTACTGAAAAATGGATTGAGCTAACCATGAAGGAGACCAAGGACAAAACCCTGTATTCCAAGAATCCAGATAATTCTGGATCCGGTGAAATCTTTAGAGAATATCTTGCTCCGAAGCCATGTTAAAATCTTGCGGAAAATTTTTCTTCATAAACTTTCGAACTTAGAAATTCTAAAATATCATCATAAATATCTTCGATATTTATGAGGATATTTTCATAAATATTCTTGTCCGAAATTATCTACCTCTTCGTGTTTTCTGTATTTCATTATATTGGAAACTTCTGTAAAATCTAAGTATAAATTATGAATGAATTGTGGAGAAGTGTTGGGAATTGAAGCATGGGTTAGTATAATATAATGATGTCGGGCCAACGTGATTATATTACAGTAAGTCATGCTGAGTTTCTAATGGAACGTGATGACGGTTCACAGATCTTACCCTCATCATGTGCCATGTTACACGACTCTTTCATTCTACTTAAGCTCTAAGCATATCATGAAAATATTTCTTTGATATTTCTGTTCTTCTGTAATTCCAACAGTTTGCTAATAAATCGTGCTGTTTCATTTTCTTTTTGATTAGAAGATTTTCTTTAAATTCCATGAATTCCGGAAATTCACCATGACTACGTCAAAAGTTAAATCTCTATCTTGATCTTTTGTGATAGCTCCACTCATACGCTTCAAGTAATCGAATTGTTTTATCCATATTACTCAATAATGATAAAACTATATTTATCAACTCATATTCGTCATGAAAATATTTTTATTGTTAGCCATGACCAGCTCACTCAAATTTCGGGACGAAATTTCTTTAACGGGTAGGTACTGTGACGACCCGGAAATTTCCGATCAAATTTAAACTTAATCTTTATATATTTTCGACACGATAAGCAAAGTCTGTTAAACTGAATTTTAAAAAATTTGAACTGTATTCATGTATACATTTGACCTTTAACTGTTTCCGACGATTCACGAACCTATAAACACAAATAGAAATGTACATGTAATTAACTAAACATATACATACTTACATATTGTAATATAAACATAGTAGAGAACTGATATGTGATTTAGTTATTAAGAAAAATAAATTAAAATAACTAAAACTTGTTATTAATTGATTTTGAACATATTTTGTCAACGATTAACAAAGTATAAATTGTATAATGTTATACTTTGAATTTAAATCGTTTTGATATATATATAATTGGTACATATATCTAAGTAATGAATCTAGATATGTAAAACATAATTAAATATAGTAAATTGAATATACATACAATATATAAACAAAGTTATTATTATATGTATATTGATAAAATATATGCATATTAATTAAATGTTATTATTAAATAATACATAATTAATAATATGTAATGCATATATATAAAATATGTAGTATTAGTATATTAAATAAAAATACAAATTAAAATATAGATGTTATATTAACACTAATATTATTATTATTACTTTTATAATTATTATTAAAATTTTATTATTTAATTTAAGTACTGTTATTGATATTATTATTATTATTATTAATTTTTAATATTTATTAACGATAATTAAAAACCAATAAAACCGTACAATCTGTTGTAATCAAAATCAAACTGTGATTTATTTTTTTTGTTCCTGTCTGTTAAATGGATACCAGTCGACTTCAATTGTCACTACCATCCAATTGTGCTTAAATCATGTTACAGTATCAATCCAATTCAGTACACATCAATTTTTCTTTTTACTTTATTTCTGATCCTGATTGCCTAACTAATATCTGTCTATAAGCTGGAATGCAAATTGAAATAAATCACAGAGATAAATCCAATTTTGATTAACAACCACACTCAGCCTTATTTTGTTATTTTCTGTCTCTGTTCTTGATTGATTGGATGTCGATGCCAATTAGTTATAAGACAAACAATTACTCTGTGGATTTAAGAATCTCATTCAATTTCACACTCAAAATTCATTTCCAATTACATTTAACAGATTTTAGAAAATTGAATTAAACAGAAGAAAAAAAACCAAGAACATCGTGTCACCACAACCATCGGCTTCCACCACACTTTGAATCACCACCATAAAATCATAAACCTTCAAAAACCACCATAACCCATAGCTAGAGAACCACCCGCCACCATCTTCTTCAACCTATTTAAAACGTCACCAACGAAAACCCCTTAAA